>NW_015173830.1:27499-68881 GCF_001447785.1 Gekko japonicus
ATTTGGTGGCCAAAGTATTTGAGCTTCAGCTTCAGTATCTGGCCTTCCAGGGAACAGTCAGGGTTGATTTCTTTGATTTCTTTTAGGAAAAAAGAAAGGGGAGGGGAGGCAGAACTGTGCTTAAAAAGCACAATTAGCACAGTTATGCAAAATATAATGCACAATTTCAGAAGAATTGCCACTGTTTGGTAAAAAAAATTCTATGCCATTATTTTGCATAATTCTGCTGGCCATGAGCAAAGTAGGGAGCTATCCAGGGTACTGACAATGCAATTGTAAGCAGAGTTGACTTCAATATATTTAGAAGAGTGTAACTCTTCACAGGACTCTACTTTCTGAGACCTCTGCAGCATCTTTCTGGCATTTCAGGTTTCACCAAATATTGTCCATGTATTTACAAGACAGTTTTTGCATTCAGTCTGTTCTCTTGGAGGCGTGCTATGTCACACACATGGTTCGGGTTGGAGCCATCTCAACTAGGAAAAAAGTCATGTGTAGAAGCACCATCGGTATCACAAGAAAAAGTGTGTGGGGGGGATAAATAACAGGATTTAGTTAAAAGAAATATTAAAGGAATCTACCAGGAGTAGCTATAAGGCTTTAAAAAACAGCCAAGGTTACTGCAACAAGCAGTCTCTGTACAGAGCTGTCGTGGATTGGTTGCAGGCCAAGTTTCTAGGCAATGGTCTTGCATTTTGAGCATTCTGTTTCCTTCCCCTGGAGGTGAAGTGAAAAGCACAGCAATGACAGGGATTCAACAGACGGAATAGCGGCAGCCCTTTCAAGAAGTGGGGGCTTTATTGAGTCATCTAGCCATCCTCTCTGTAATGTATAGCTGATTGCAAAGATAGCCATGTGCAACGAGAAAGGATGAGATACCATGCACGCATATCCCCAAATAAATCCCACTGAACTCTGTGGGGTTTAATTCTGTGTCCAAATCCACACAATTAGGCTGACGGTCAATTTTGAAAGATCAGAAACAAACTTTGGGGCAGTAGCTGTGCCGCTATATTTCTTCATGGGTCAGTACCTCAGTGGTTTATAAACTGATAAAATTATACCGAGAGGTTGATCCCAATGAACAAACCAGTAGCTAAACCTGACTGCATGAAACGCCTATAGAACAACAACATCTGTGCTCTGAAATGTTAAGCGCCCCTCCAGGTAGTCAATTGACTAACTCAAAGTCTGCTTTGGACAACATTAAACTGTCAGTCTCTGCTGCAAAAGGAATATCACCATTTAAGGACTGGATTCCTCTACTGGAGCCGTTTGAACTTTCAGTGCGTTTGTGATGGATACAGTGTACATGCACAGACAGTAAAAATAAAAGATTGCACCAATAGAGCACACTAAAAGATTAGGCAAATGAGGATGGCTCTGTTGCACACAGGATGCTGTTAGTAGGAAGGGTTCTTTTCTCTGTGACAGAAAGCGACTGTTACTAAGTTAAGCTTCCATCAATTAAAAAACAAAGTCATGGTACTGGTTACAGGTCATTAAGGTAATGCTACTGAAATCAACCCTGACTGTTCCCTGGAAGGCCAGATAATGAAACTGAAGCTCAAATACTTTGGCCACCAAATGAGAAGGGAGCACTCACTGGAGAAGACACTGATGCTGGGAAAGATTGAAGGTCAAAAAGACGGGGACGGCAAAGGATGAGATGGTTAGACAGTGTCATAGATGCAACGAACATGAAGTTGAGCCAACTTCAGAGGACGGCGGAAGACCGGAAGGCCTGGCGAAATCTGGTCTATGGGGTCGCGAAGAGTCAAACTTGACTGTGCGACTGAACAACAACTGAAAGCACATGCAGGGCCTCGTAACCAGAACACTGCCTAAAATCTGAACATGTATTTTAAGCAATATATTTCTACTATTAACATAGTGTGTAAGGGGTTCACATTTTCCATCTTGTTAATTTCCATGACATACACGTGTGACAATGCCTTTGTTGTTCTTACTGTCTTCTCGGTGGTTATTGAGTCCATTAAAAAAACAGCCTTCCTCAAAGTTCAAAACCGTTAACAGTTCTGCATAAAATACAGAAAACAGATGGGACGGAGATGCGATGACCTAACTAAAGTAGCACAGTGAGCCCATGGCAGAGGTAAGATCTGAACCTACACCAAAACCTCAAGCGGAACAGCAAAAGCAAAGGGATCGTTCACAATCATCTCATCTGATTGGTTGCTCATGCAGAACTTTTCTGTTATCGTAACTGACCCTTTTTGACAAGTACTTAAACCTATCAAGACCCTTCTGGTGTGCTCCCAGCCCCCCCCCCCCCCCCCCCCCGTAAGGCTAAAACAATATCAGCTTGGAACTGCTTACCTTTCTTCATGCTTACTGCTCCTCAGGAGTCTCTAAAGCTAGCCAGCATTAACAATTCAACAGCAAGATCAGCTATTTCATGGTCGAAACAATGTCCTCAGAAGCACAACAGGACACAAAGAGCTTTTTTATTATTTGCGCAAGTGAGTCAGCTTGTCAAGAGTCCTGCCTTCGGTCTACATTAGCTCAACTACTCTGATGTCAAAACCTGTGTGATCTGCTGGTATTTTTTACACCATTTCTCCTTTTCGCCAAGTAAATGTTCTTCCATACCAACCCAGGATGCACCTAACAAGGGCCAAGTGGGCACAGGCACAGATTCATAAGAACATAAGAACATAAGAACATAAGAGAAGCCAATGTTGGATCAGGCCAATGGCCCATCCAGTCCAACACTCTGTGTCACACAGTGGCCAAAAATACCAGGTGCCATTAGGAGGTCCAACAGTGGGGCAAGTACACTAGAAGCCCTCCAACTATTGACCCCCCCAAGCAACAAGAATACAGAATATCACTTGCCCCCGAGTCCCTATCTATACCTTGTGGCTAATAGCCACCGATGGACCTCTGCTCCATATGCTTATCTAATTTCCTCCTGAAGCCGTCCATGCTTGTAGCCGCCGCCACCTCCTGTGGCAGTGAATTCCATGCGTTAATCACTCTTTGGGTGAAGAAGGACTTCCTCTTATCCGTTCTAACCCGACCGCTCAGCAATTTCATGGAGTGCCCACTTGAGTTCTTGTATTGTGAGAAAGGGAGAAAAGTACCTCTTTCTCTACCTGCTCTTTCCCATGCATAATCTTATAAACCTCAATCATGTCTCCCCTCAGTCGTCGTTTCTCCAAGCTAAAGAGCCCCAAACACTTTAACCTTTCCTCATAGGGAAAGTGTTCCAACCCTTTTATCATTCTAGTTGCCCTTTTTCTGCACTTTTCCCAATGCTACAATATCCTTTTTAAGGTGTGGTGACCAGAACTGCACACAGTATTCCAAATGAGGTCGCACCATTGATTTATATAGGGGCAGATTCAGATCTTCACTGTAATACTTTTGTACTCTGCTACCAGGAAAGCCTGCACTACTACAACTTTACTGGCAGCACATTTTATTTACAATATAATAATTATAAACTTTACAGGTTAATCTTCATTTCTACATGGTTAACATTTGGATATTTAAAAAGCAGCTTTTAAAAAAATCAGGAAATATATATGTGGGGTGGGGAACCTTTGGACCCAGGAACCCCCAAGAACTGTTGGTCCACACCTGACAGGAATTTTTATATTTGCCCAGTAGCTTTTGGCATACCTCACAGGGGTCCCTCAGAGGGGAAAAGAGCTACTCTAGTTGCCTCCAAATTTGCAACAGCCAGTTCTAAGCATCCACTGCATTCTCATAGCCAGATCCACACTTTACTCAACATTCGGCCAAAATAGAGTCTCCGTCTCAACAATAATAAGCAAAACAAGAAGGAGTTAACAGTCAAAAATAGTCTGTTTATTAATAAAGCTAGGCCACAAGAAGCCCCAGCATATTACTGTTCGGTGTTATGCTCTGTACAAGGCCACACAGGGCACAGCTGGGGCGCGTATGTTCTTACCAAAATGGAAGAGACTTGAGACAATACTGGCCAGTGTGACCTCTGTTCAGAACAAATGTGTTGGCTTACGGCATTACCTGAAGTCCTTCCATTAACTAGGCCTTGACTTATCCAACCGCCCATCCTTGTTGTGGGTGACTCATGCTTCAGCCTCACTTGGCAAAAATGTTCAGGTCAGAAAAAGTGCCAAAGATGTGAACTCGCTTGTCATACCACATAGACTGTCAGAAGCGGGGGGGGGGGGATAGGCAATGAGGCATAAACATTGTTAGAAGCAGATGCTGCCCATACCCCTAAAATCTCCTGCCATTCATTACTGAGAAAGGTTACAGGAAACATCATATATAAAACCCAGGATCTGAGGGGAACGAACCTACTATGCCAATCCACAGCTGATGAATGATTTGAACATCACCAGTTGACAATATCAGCAGGCATCATGCCTCTCAGATGAATATTCTAAGAGATCACAGCTTTGGCACTAAACCTTGTACAGTTCCACAGGGCCTGTAAGACGGAGCTCTTCTGCCAGGCTTTCGACTAGCAGCCGCCACTACCACCACTACCACCGAACCCGGCTGATAACTGGGAACGGAGCGGCCCTATGACGATCGCCAGGGGTCCTTTCATAGAAAAAGAGGTGCAGGAGCTCATTAGCATAACTCATTAGCATAACTTATTTGCATATGCCACACCCCCTGACATCACCGGAAGTGTGTCAGAAGGCAACACCCACCGCTCAGGCTCCACTGGACTGTTTTGGATTGCTAGTTATTGGGGGGGGGATGTGCAGATCTGTCCTCGCAGAGGAGGGAGAGCTTGTACCTGAATAAAACTTGGTCTTAAAGATGCCACTGGACTGTTTTGGACTGGGGGGCTCTGCAACTTATCTGGCTGCTTCTTGCTCTGACTGAGGGCTGCTGGAAGCAGGAGGTGGGGTTTGTTGCAGATGCCCGCCCCCTGGGCTCTTTACTGCCGGAGCTCCTCTCCTGTGCGCTCCTGCAGGAAATGACCCCTGACGATTGCACTTCAGTGCTGCAGCGGATCGATACTATTGTACTGGGATGGAGGCAACATCTATTTGATACCATCTTGTTTAAATTTAAGAGTAACAGCATTGAGCACTTTATGTAATGTTTGGTTATTTATTCTGCTTTATCCAGTTCTAATTGGTTTTATGTATTGGCACTTGGTGCCCCATTTGTTAGCCGCCCTCAGCCCATTCGTGGGGAGGGCCGGGTAGAAATTTAAATAAATAAATAAATAAATAAAAATACAACCTAGTATACATGCAGAAAGAGACATCAGATTGCAACCAATGTTCCCTCTAAGCTGTAGAGTCCTGTGAGCAAAAATTCTACTTTGTGAGCTACTGGCATTAAAGTTGTGAGCAGGTGATTTGGCTACTGCATCAATTACTTTGCTCTGGAGCCCTCCTTCCTGAGCCGAGACAAAAATGTGTGAGCCGGAGGCTAAAAAACTGTGAGCTAGCTCACGCTAACTCAGCTTAGAGGGAACACTGATTGCAACCACAATAAGAAGGACCACAGAAAGTGCAAAGGTAAAGCAAGAATCGTTACCCAAACTGGACCCAGAGAAGGGGAAATTAGCTTTAAAAAGGCTTCCAGAAAGGAATAACGTGAGACCTTTGTAGCCTCTGCAAACCAGGGTGGATCTCGGTAGTTGCCCCAAAATAAAATCATGAAGAAAGAAAGTGAGAGAGTGATTGTAAATACAAACAAATGGTTTTATTGTATACAAAATAAAATAAAACAAAAATGGTAAAGAACCTGCACTGGCACCTGAGAACTAATTCCCTAAATAACCACATATGCGCACACATACACACCAACAAGAGGGCACATTTACCAAAGATAGAAGGGAGGAAATAGAGAAGTTTTAGGGAAAGGATATATGATCTGAAATCCTGGGCTTGAAGTCTGGAGAGGTCCAGGGGCAAACACAGCTGAAGTCCAAGGAGCAGAATGAGGAGCTGGTGAAGCAAGGAGAGAAAGCCTGCAAAGTGCAGAAGGGGCAGGAAAACAGTTCTGACCAGCAGAGATCTGAACTAGGGATCTGAGCAGGGGTCATTTGCTGCTGGAGCGCACAGGAGTGGAGCTCCGGCAGTAAGGAGCCCAGGGGGTGGGCACATGCAACAAGCCCCACCCCCCAGTCCCAGCAGCCCTCAGTCGGGCCATGAGGAGCAAGAAGTAGCCAGGTAAGTTGCAGAGACCCCCCCCCGGCCCGCTTTCAGGTACAAGCTCTCCCTCCTCTGTGAGGGCAGATCTGTGCATCCCCCCTTCCCATAGCTAGCAATCCAAAACAGTCCACTGGCACCTTTAATACCAAGTTTTATTCAGGTACAAGCTCTCCCTCCTCTGTGAGGGCAGATCTGCACGTCCCCTCCCCCCAATAGCTAGCAATCCAAAACAGTCCAGTGGAGCCTGAGCGGTGGGTGTTGCCTTCTGACACACTTCTGGTGATGTCAGGGGGTGTGGCATATGCAAATAAGTTATGCTAATAAATTATGCTAATGAGCTCCTGCACCTTTTTTTCTACAAAATGACCCCTGGATTTGAGGAACCATTTGCTATGGTATGTGGTCCTTCTTTTATGGACAAAAGATCCCCAGGGTAGGTGGGATTTGAGCCATCCTGGCTTTGGATTGGGTTCAGATAAAAAAAAAGTTTGAATCTCACTGGCTGGTTTAAAATTAACTGCTGCCAAACTCCAGCAGGAAGAAGTGAGGGGGAAATCATGATTAGGCTATTGTGAGGCAAATCTACATAGGGACAAAGAGCCTGGGTGAGGCAACATGAATAACATAGTTTTGCTAGGCTGAAAGTGAGCCAGGTCTGCATTGACACAAAAGTTCGGGTGAGTCAAGATAGCTCCTAAAACAGGATGGAGAGTGAATTAATGACTTGAGTGCCCTTATTGATTGAGTAAAAAAAGAGGAAAAAGAGGAACTGGGCGTTGGTTAATGTAATAGAAGAAGAAGAGATTGGATTTATACCCCGCCCTTCACTCGGAGTCTCAGAGTGGCTTACAAACTCCTTTCCCTTCCCCTCCCCACAACAGACACCCTGTGAGGGAGGTGGGGCTGAGAGAGCTCTGAGAGAACTGCCCTTGAGAGAACAGCTCTGACAAAACGATGGCTTGCCCAAGGACATCCAGCAGCTGCAAGTGGAGGGGTGGGGAATCAAACCCAGTTCTCCTAGATTAGAGTCCACACACTTAACCACTAGCAACTTCCTTGGGCTGGGCCGACACCTTTGGGGGTATGCTAGGATATTCCAGTGTTAAAAAGACTTTTGTTACCGAGAATGAAGAGGAGTCTTATTGAGAAGTCTTACTTTTTGAGAGCCAGTTTGGTGTCGTGGTTAAGTGTGCGGACTCTAATCTGGGAGAACCGGGTTTGATTCCCCACTCCTCCACTTGCACCTGGCTGGATGACCTTGGGCAAGCCATAGTTCTGATAAGAGCTGTCCTTGAAAAAGAGCAGTTTCTGTCAGACCTCTCTCACCCCCACCTATCTCACACAGGGTGTCTGTTGCGGGGAGGGGAAGGGAAAGGAGTTTGTAAGCCGCTCTGAGACACCTTCGGGTAGTGAAGGGTGGGGTATAAATCCAATCTCTTCTCTTCTTCTTAATGAGAACCCTACACTTGGAGCGATTGTACTTAATCAGTCTGTATTGCCAGCTCACCCTTCCTCTCCATCAGGGCTTTTTTTGTAGAAAAAGCCCAGCAGGAACTCATTAGCATGATAGGCCACACCCAACAGCAGAAAATCATTAGACCCCTGACAACACAGCTCATTAGCATATTAGGCCACACACCCCATGTTTGCAGAAGTGTAGTCATCCAGACACACCCACCTTTTACTTCTTATTCTGTTTACCTTGTCTGTTGTCAAACCAGGGCTTTTTTGTAGCAGGACCTCCTTTGCATGTTAGGCCACACACCCCTGATGTAGCCAGTCCTAATGAGTTTCTGCTGTTGGGTGTGGCCTATTACGCTAATGAGTTCCTGCTGGGTGTGGCCAACTCCGGAGCCAGCCGGAACTCTGTTCCTGTGCGTTCCTGCCCAAAAATAGCCCTGCTCTCCATCCCTGGGATTTCCCAATGTCATTATGAGACTCCCCAAGTTTCAAATCCCCTTGGCACTTAGACTTAAACAGGGGATATGTATTAAAACAACTAAGTCCAAAGTGATGGGGACCCCACTCACCAAGGGGCATCTCAGCCAAAGGAAGGGAGAGGAACCTGACAGTATTTTTTTTATATGAAATTTTATTAGATTTTCAAGAGGTACAGGTATTGTGACAAGCTAGTGAAAGGATGTTGGTAACAGGTTGATTACATGCAATATAAAATATAATAGTCAAAGTTTGCAGGTGAATCAAGTATAATAATATACAAATAACAGTTTATTTTTGAACCTGACAGTATCTATAGATGGGAGAAGTCTGCACTGAAGTCTCTTGTTCTCCTAGATCAGGGGTGGCCGAACTTGCTCAACGTAACAGCCACACAGAATAAACGTCAGATGCTTGAGAGCCGCAAGACATGAACAAATATCACACACATGTTTTTAATTGAAAAAAAATATGCAAATTAGACTGTGTGAAAGAGCCGCATGCGGCTCCTGATCTGGAGTTGGGCCACCCCTGTCCTAGATTCTTTCTAGGGAACCCAGGCCCAGTTGCTTCAAAGCAAGAGCTTCCCCAATGACAGCTGCAACTATTTCAATAGCAGCAGAGTAGCAAGTGGGGACGACAACAGACTTTTAAAGCTTCACATCACAACCTGATACCCCCCGGGGAGAATGTTGTGCTCAGAGGAGCTAAAAGGGCAGACCTACGTCCAGGCATTCATAGCCCTTAAAGAGATACCTATTAAAGTATCAAACGGAATCCTCAGGAACTCAAGCAATGCCGCTACCAGCGCTCCCCAGTAAAAAATACATCAGATCAACACGAGGATGCGTTGTCACTATGCACTAAATGGCAGTTACAGGCCCCTACTGGTCAACATCTTTTAAGCAAAAACAGCTGTGACATGTGAAATGCCTCTTGCATAACTATGTCACATCATGCTGCAAGTGGGAGATTTAAGTGTTTAAATATTATCAAACAATATCCCTGCACTCTGAAAAAGACTGTTTCAGGGAAAGGGCTACTTCGCGATTTCTCCCTGACATGCATCACTGGCGACCAAGATCAAGTTAATTCATGCCGTAGTATTCCCCATGACTATGTATGGGTATGAAAGTTGGACAATGAAGAAAGCTGACAGGAAGAAAGTAGATTCCCTTGACGTGTGGCGTTGGAGGATAGTTTTACAGGCAGACCGCCAAAAAGACAAATAAGTGGTGTTCTTGATCAAATCAAGCCTGCTTTTTGTACACATTCTTTTTTCGCAGACACCCATCTGCCTCCCCCCTCTAGTTTTGTAGGAACCTGACTTCTTCCGACCCAGGCGTACAACTTAAACAAAACCATTTCCTGACCATTTGTATCATCTGGAGAGGAGACAACTGAGAGGTGATACGATAACCATCTTCAAGTACTTGAAGGGCTGTCATATAGAGGATGGTGTGCAGTTGTTTTCTGTTGCCCCAAAAGGTCAGACCAGAATCAACAGGTTGAAATTAAATCAAAAGTTTTCAGCTAAACATTAGCAAGAATGTCCTGACAGAGCGGTTCCTCAGTGGAACAGGCTTTCTCGGGAGGTGGTGGGGTCTCCTTCTTTGGAGGATTTTAAACAGAGTCTAGATGGCCATCTGACAGTAATGCTGATTCTGAGAACTTTGACAAATCATGAGAGGGAGGGCAGGAAGGGCTGCCTCAGGGCTTAGTTCTCATGGCCCTTTCTCACATGCCCAGGGAAATGCCGATCATCACTTTGGGGTCAGGAAGCCATTTTTCTCCAGGCCAGTTTGGCCAGGGATCCTGGAGGTGTTTGTTTGGGTTTTTTGCCACCTTCTACGCATGGAGCAGTGGTCACTGGGGTGTGTGTGGGGGGAGGTAGTTGTGATTTTCCTACATTGCGCACAGGGTTGGACTAGATCACACTGCAGGTCCCTTCCAACTCTATGATTCTAAGACCCTTTAGACCCATCTAGAAGACAGCTATTGCAGTTAATACATATTAACTTTGATAGACTGATCCCACAGGGAGAGACTAGGCCCATGGCATTCAAAGGGCAAATATATAGGACAGAAGTGTGTGTGTGTGGGAACCTAAACTCCAAGCAGTGAATTTGGAGCTTCTAAGTGATGTCACTTCTGAGTGACATCATCGTGTTGGGGATGTCCCCGCCCCCTCCAGAAACACCCATCAAATTCCCCCGCTAGGAACTCCGAAGGACCTGGCAACCCTACTATAAGCCAGCATTACAAAGTGCATCTGCTGTAGACTACCAGTCTGACATGTCAGATAGAGGTCCTTTGGGCCCTAAATTAAGCCGCAGTCCCATCATCCCCATCTGAACAACCTCTTCTGCTCTAGGCTATAAAGTCAACAGACTAACATCAACTTTAAAAACAAACCTCCAGTAGTGCTGCAAAACATTTAGGGCACAAACTCTTGGCTTAGTCCATTTGAACGTGCTTGTTATTCTGCAGATCGAAAATTATAGCTGCGGTGGCTCAAGTGGTTAAGACGCTGAACTGCAGGCTGTGGAAGGTCAGTAGTTCAGCAGTTCGAGACCCGAGTGTGCCGCATGACGGAGTGAGCTCCCGTCTCTAGTTCCAGCTCCTGCCAACCTAGCAGTTCGAAAGCAAGACATTGCAAGTAGATAAATAGGTACCACTTTGGTGGGAAGGTAACAGCGTTCCGTGCGCCTCGGTGTTTAGTCATGCCGGCCACATGACCACGGAAACGTCTTCGGACAGCGCTGGCTCTTCGGCTTTGAAATGGAGATGAGCACCGCAACTCCTAGAGTCGGATTCGACTGGCTTTCGAGCAAGGGAACCTTTACCTTTACCTTCTACTGATAGATAAACACACATGGGAAGGAAGACGGCAATCCAGATTTACAGCACTGGCTTCACGTTCTTACATGATGATGTGCAGATGCTTATTTGACCCAGAAATCGGATATTATCATATAGTCAGTGGGTCAGACGTTGAGCTGGGAAGCATGACTCACATTGAATAAATGACCCAGAGACGTTAGCATCTTGCCCTGTTTGCAGAACGTCTGGGCAAATCCTGCTTGTTCCAATTTATTTGCTTCAGAGAGCTACTTGCAATTCTCAGACTGCTCAGAGGATATTACCCACAATGTTCACTGTTCCAGCAATACCGGCACTGAAGCCAATTATGTATTTTCCAGTGTCTTAGCTGAGCACTGCTGAAGTTAGGGTCCAAAGCTTTAGCTGGGGCACATCTACAACTGCATTTATCATTTCCTCTTGCAAGTACAGGGGCTTCAAGAATTGCTATAATCAGGACTAGGATAGTAAGAAGTATGGTAAGGTAAAGGGTAAAGGTTTCCCTTGCTCGAAAGCCAGTCGAATCCGACTCTAGGATTGCGGTGCTCATCTCCGTTTCAAAGCCGAAGAGCCAGCGCTGTCCGAAGACGTTTCCGTGGTCATGTGACCGGCATGACTAAACACCAAGGCGCACAGAACGCTGTTACTTTCCCACCAAAGTGGTACCTATTTATCTACTTGCAATGTCTTGCTTTTGAACTGCTAGGTTGGCAGGAGCTGGAACTAGAGATGGGAGCTCACTCCGTCTTGCGGCACCCGGGTCTCGAACTGCTGAACTACTGACCTTCCACAGCCTGCAGTTCAGCGTCTTAACCACTTGAGCCACCGCAGCTCCTAAGAAGTATGGCAATATGCCCAATTGTTAATATTTATTTTTAAAACCGTTCTTCTGCCGTATGGCATATTCAGAATAAAACAATAAAGTACCCCACAGTGAAATATCCCACTGTAAACATACCAAAACATTAGCAGACACAGCAATCATTCCAATTCAAAGTATAGAAATATTCTCAAATTTATTTTATCTTTGTCTACGAGATATGGTCAAAGTTTTTGCTCATTCGGAAATATATCCTAAAACTTCCAGTTTTATGGGGAAATGGTTCCCATTCCTGGACCATGTTATGACAGATGACTGCCAACCACATAATCCAACATATCTAAACATATTTCACTCTGAACACATATTAGGGGCCCCTGTTGGCATCCTGTAACCAGCTCACAGAAGGTTTAATGTCGAGTCGTGAACACGCCAACCGCTAGTGTAAATCTACACCTATGCTTCTCTACCACAGTTTAACCTCAACCAACAATTTCACACAAGGCAATTTACGTCTGGGTCTACCTTATGCAATGCATCTTGCCTTCATATGATCATTTGTTTGCACTGATTCGTTGAATGTATTGTTCCTTTTGTATTACTTATTTTTGACATATGCAGCTGCACACATGTTAGAAGTTGTATTGTTTGAAAAACGAATAAAAATTATTCTTAGTGGGGAAAAAAGTTTTTGCTTATATGCCAAGTCTGGATTACTATTGAGGTTTTTGATTTTTCCCTGCAGTCATCATTGTAAGAACCTTTCTGTGATGCAACTTGTGGCGTCCTCTTATTAGGGAGGACTGGTTTTCCCTCTAAATGTGCTCTTTCCTTTTGTAAGCGGGGTAGATTCTGCTGCCACCAGGAATTTAAGGATTTCCAAACCTGTGTTTCATTTGCTGGTAAGGTGACCTACAGTCAGGGCTTTTCAGGGATCTATGTAGTCCTGAGGAAAGATGGAACTAAATTCGGGGATAAACTTGAACAAAAGATTATTTATTGAAGTAAGAACAAAAATATGAGGTTGGTTATTCTGTAACTATCTTGGATAAAGGGACTTGAAAATATGTCTATCAAATGTATCCCACACACAGTCTTTTTTCCTTTACTTTTTGTTTGTTTTGACACTCAGTTCCAGCATTAACAGGAGTCACTCCTCTTTCGAGTTGAATCTGACTCTAGGGTTGCGGTGCTGATCTCCATTTCCAAGCCAAAGAGCCAGCGCTTCCGTGGTCATGTGGCTGGCATGACTAAACACCAAGGCACACAGAACGCTGTTACCTTCCCACCGAAGCGGTACCTATTTATCTACTTGCAATTTCTTGCTTTCAGACTGCTAGTTTGGCAGGAGCTCTGGCCAGAGATGGGAGCTCACTCCATCATGTGGCACTCACAGGGGTCATTTCGTAGAAAAAGAGCTAGGGGAACTCATTAGCATAACTCATTATCATATGCCACACCCCCTGACATCAGGGGCCCGGCGGTGGACCTGCAAGGCCAGCGGGAGTGCGAGGAAGCCCCGCCAAGGCTCTCCCTGGCCCCAGGCGGGCAGGGGTGGGGAGAGGCGAGGAGTAAGCAACTTACCCTCCCTCTTCTCCTGCCTCCTCCTGGCTGAATGAGGGCTGGAAGCGGGGCGGCTGGAAGCAGGGGGTGGGGCTTCGTCATGTGCCCCGCCCCCTGCACCTCACCCGGGGGAACTGCGTTCCCCCGCGTTCCCCCCCTAAATGACCTCTGGGCACTCGGGTCTTGAACTGCTGAACTACTGACCTTCCGGCCTGCAGTTCAGTGTCTTAACCATCTGAGCCACCCCAGTTTTAACTAAAATCACACACACACACACACACACACAACTTTTATCTGGAAAAAGAGGTCCCAGAACTCTCAAGAGGGAAATGAAGGAGAAATACATGGGATTCTTTGAAACGATAAAAAAATCCTTAGCTACAGGGCTGCCTCAGCTCTTATACTGGCTACTGCTAGGTTATATGGACTTTGACTCACAGGATTATTCTCACATTCTTAGAATAAAGACAGCCATAGCAACTCCTCATCCCCATGAAGGATCCACAATTATTTCTCCAAAGCGCATAGAGTGCTTGGGAACTAGTGCAGCTTAACACCCCAGTGCACATAGATTTTAGGTTTCGGATGCCTGACATTTAGTGTGCCCCCCCCCCCCGAAATAAGCAACATGCAAATATACTTCTAATATATTACTGCAGAAGCCTGAATTGCTACTGTCTCTCCTTCCTTTCCCCAGGTTATTTGGTCTTTGGTAAAGATGTCCAAAACTGAAAGACAATGAACAGTCAGTTCTCATGAGCTAGGTTGGTGCTGCAGGGCCGAGGGTAGTGAAAACTAGTTCTGACAAGTTAGCCAGGCAAGTCATGGAGTAAGTATCCCTATGCAATTCTGTCATGTCTCTTTCTACAGAAACTGATGCGGTGTGACACATTTCATACTCATACTTAAGTCGTTTCTCTTTGAGTCACACTTGTTTAAAGTGGGCGCGAGGCACAAATACCATTTTACACCTACTAAACCAGAAAAAAAATATTCTGGACGGTCAGCAAAATGTTTGTTAAAGAAACACAAATCTTTTTAACCACTTCAATTATGACCCAAAAACATCTTTGGGATACAGTAACACTATCCGCATGGTCAAAGCAATGGTATTCCCAGTAGTTATGTATGGCTGCGAGAGTTGGACTATAAGGAAGGCCGAGCGCCGAAGAATAGATTCTTTTGAACTATGGTGCTGGAGAAGACTCTTGAGAGTCCCTTGGACTGCAAGAAGATCAAATCAGTCAATCCTAAAAGAAATCAACCCTGACTGTTCCCTGGAAGGCCAGATAATGAAACTGAAGCTCAAATACTTTGGCCACCAAATGAAAAGGGAGCGCTCACTGGAGAAGACCCTGATGCTGGGAAAGATTGAAGGTCAAAGAAGACGGGGACGGTAAAGGATGAGATGGTTAGACAGTGTCATCAATGAAACGAACATGAAATTGAGCAAACTTCAGAGGACGGCGGAAGACAGGAAGGCCTGGCGTGATCTGGTCCATGGGCCGCGAAGAGTCGGACTCGACTGTGCGACTGAACAACAACAAACACAACACTGCCTAGTCTGATGTCTTCTTGAAGCAACTGAGCTCTCTTTTATGTTATGGCTGAATAAGCAGGGTGTGTTGCATAGCCCATAGAACCTTAAATGTGCATGTTGTGCTGATTTCAGACACCCAACACTAAATACAATTCTCGATGTACAAGTAAAACTATCATGCCAAAAAGAATGCTACAGAAGAGTCTTCTTCGATGTGCTAACATTGTATGCTGTGTTTTAGGGTAGTACAGTTGCACGTGATGAGATATATTAATAATTGAATCAATTTGGCACACAAGACGTTGGAGGAGAGAGAGAGAAAGGCACAAAGAATGGGCCAACGACTGCTCCTTACATTACATCATACGGGCCACACATTGCCCCAACACCTGGGAATATCACCCCCATCATGCAGTGTTGCCTTGTAGAGTAAAGCAGGATTTTGACAGAATGCAGAAAAACTGTAGAAAACCCCAAAGGTGCACTAAAGCATCACTATGTCATAAGTTGCTTCTCAGCAGCATCAAAAATGGGGCAAATAACCCAAGTGTAGAGATGTAAAATTTCCGGAAATTTTGAAGCTCGTGGGTTTTTTCCGGGAAAAAATGGAAATTTTCAGAAAAATTGGAAAAAAAATGCTACATTAGCACTTCTTTTTTCTTTTCCAGATTGAAAGTCATTCTGTTACTTTAGGAACATAAAATATGACAATGGACATTTTTACTTGGCATGAAATGATCACAACTAGCATATTAAAAATATAGTGTATCCAAACAATTATTACGAACAGAATGTCCACCCACATACAAAAACAAAACTGAAACCTTTTTCTTTTCTTGTGACAATAGCACCTCCCAAAGGAAGAAACGCATCTTGTTCTTGCATTGGAGAGTTCAGTTTGTAACCTAGGACTTGCTTCTCCTCAGTGCACAGAAATTAGATCAATCTGATACCATACATATTTTTTAGAAATAATTTGGAAAATATTTGAACACCTTGTCTTAAAGTATTTTATTCATCATGTTAAAATAAAACGTTCCATAATCATTTCCCCCCCCCTTTCCTTTTCTTTTTTCAATTTTTCCATTTTTTCAGAAAAAAAACAAAAAAGGCGTCAGGAAACCCCCCCCCCGGGGGGAAACCCACTTTCCCCCCCATTTTTTTCCGGGTGTTTTTTCCAGGCCTTCACATCTCTACACAAGTGTAAGACCCCTTGTCCTCCCCAGCCCAATAGGTAAAGGTAAAGGTTCCCTTGCTCGAAAGCCAGTCGAATCCGACTCTAGGGTTGCGGTGCTCATCTCCTTTTCCAAGCCCAAGAGCCAGCGCTGTCCGAAGACATTTCCACAGTCATGTGGCTGGCATGACTAGACGCCGAGGCTCACAGAACGCTGTGACCTTCCCACCGAAGTGGTACCTATTTATCTACTTGCAAAGTCTTGCTTTCGAACTGCTAGGTTGGCAGGAGCTGGAACTAGAGACGGGAGCTCACTCCGTCATGCGGCACACTCGGGTCTCGAACAGCTGAACTACGGACCTTCCACTGCCTGCAGTTCAGCGTCTTAACCACTTGAGCCACCGCAGCTCCTCCCACCCCAATACTCTGCATCTAAAGCATCTGTTTTCCAGAGAAGAGTTCTTTCTCTCTTTTTGCCATCAAGTCACAGCTGACTTCTGGTGACACTGTAGGGATTTCAAGGCAAGGGATGTTCAGATGTGGTTTGCCATTGCCCACCTCTGCCGAGTGGTGGTCTCTCCCAACCAAATACTGACCAGGGCCAACCCTGCTTAACTTAGGGTTGCTAACCCCCCCCCGGTTTGCCAGGGGTCCCCCGTTTTGGGGGGGGGTTCTACCTGCCACCGGCCAGATGGCCGGTGGGGGAAGCCCCACCCCCAACACCCACAGCCACCCATCTCTCTCCCTTTAAGTGTGTGGAACCCGTGTTTCCTCCCAAGCCTGATCTCCGCAAGCTTGCAGGGAAATGCCAGCTTCGTGCTCTTAAAAGGGAAATGCGGCTGCTCTTAAAGGGGAAACGCCGGCTCCTGCATTTAAAAGGGAAACGCCGGCTCCTTTAAGTGCAGGGAACTGCTGTTTCTGGAGATCTTGCGCATGGGCGGGGGGGGGCGGACATCCCCAATGTGACGTCATCACGTTGGGGATGCCCCACCCCCTCCGGGAATGCCCCCAAAGTCCCCCGCTGGGGGTGGAAGATGGACTTGGCAACCCTAGCTTAACTTCCAAGATCTGATTAGATTGGGCGAGCCTGGGCTATCCAGGTCAGGCCCAAGAAGAGCTCTTAGCAGGAAAAAAAACCAGACAACATTCCTCCCCTCCTTTCCTTCAAAAGTTCTGTATTTAGGCACAAAAATGTAATCTGTTCCCTACACAGCTTAGCTGTACAGTGAAAGTTCAATTTAATGCGAGCAGTCGCTATACATTTTTGGTGTAAACGTCCAGCAAGTCAACTCTGCTGGATGCCTTCAATCCTCTGCCTTCCCTTCACAGATGATGTTGACTGCTGCTGCCACCATCTCACTCTTCAATAGAGGGCACATAATCTGCCACAGCAGGTGGCCCTGTTGTCTCCCTTGCTCTGTCGGGCTTGTGATAGACTCTTAATTGTATTTCCCTGGAAATAGGAAAGGACTTGAACCTCTGACCTCCTGTTTTAGATGGCGTCATGCGGCTTACAGAAATAAATTAATATCTCCATTTGAGAAGTACTCCAGCAGCTACCCAAGGAAAAGAAGGACATTTCTAAGGGATACATTATTTGCTGAGCTTATTATTATGCTTCATTTCTTTCCATTCTCAGCAACGGGAAAGGAGTCAAGCATTCAACTCTCACGGCCTGAAATTGTTACAGGAAAGGGTAACGGGGCCTTTGCCATTGTAAGCCCATTATTACAGACCAAATGTGCATCAGCAAGACATTTTTTTTAAAAAAAGTACAGCCTTAGATTTGTGAAAGGTCTCTATAGCTGTCAGAAATACCCAGCTTCAGTTATGCTGAGGGGACAGTGAAATGGGGCAAAACACAAGAACCTGCTGGCTGAAGTCACTTAAAGTGAACAATACATATATTTAATGCCGAGTTCACTATCAGTATAACTGGATGAAACCTAGGCATTCTTACAAGGAACAACACTAATACAGAAAAATAAAGTCGCAATAGCACAGAGAAGTAAAGTCCCAAAAATTTCAATGTGTCTCACTCCTGTTGTATTATAATTTCATAGTCCAACTTGACATGCATTCATCATGGAGTGGACTCATATAGTTCCAGGAGGATCCAAATAACCTTGAAGTCCATAAGCCATAAACGACGCGTAATCCGGATGCAAGCTGCTGTGTTTTGAATAATTCTTTTTCAAAGCCAAAAGGCTATAGTGGAACCCAATCTCAGTAGTAACACAAATAGACATCAGTTTAATCAGTCATGAAGGATCATGTGCATATATTGTTCACTTTAAGTGACTTCAGCCAGCAGTTTCTTATGTTTTGCACCATTTCTTGTACGCTGGTTCCCCTCCTTTTTTTTTTTTTGGTTTCTTCTGCTTTTGAGGGGACAGTGAAAGCAGAACTGTACTGATATTTCAATCATCACTTTGGCACAAAGTCGGGGAGGGGGTTGAAAGCACTACATGACTTTCTAAACGTTGAGACTATCCAGCAAATAGCAGAACCACCACTTTCAGATTTTTGTGCTTGCCAGAAAGATACAGGACCCCAATATGCTCTGTCATTATCCAGAGGATTACATTAGTCAGGGCTATTTTTGGGCAGGAACGCACAGGAACGGAGTTCCGGCTGGCTCCCGAGTTGGCCACGCCCAGCAGGAACTCATTAGCATAATAGGCCACACCCAACAGTAGAAACTCATTAGGATTGGCTACAATTAGGGGTGTGTGGCCTAACATGCAAAGGAGTTCCTGCTCAAAAAAAAAAAAAAAGCCCTGGGTTTTGTCAACAAACAAGGTAAAAAGAATAAGAAGCAAAAGGTGGGTGTGGCTGGATGACCACACTTCTGCGAACATGGGGGTGTGGCCTAATATGCTAATGAGCGGTGCTGTCAGGGGTGTGGCCTAATATGCTAATGAGTTCCTGCTGTTGGGTGTGGCCTATTATGCTAATGAGTTCCTGCTGGGCTTTTTCTACAAAAAGAGCCCTGCATTATGTTAAGTTGAAAGATACAATGCATAGTGGCATAACAATGTGAGAACCACTAAGACAACTGCTTCAGTATCATGCCTCCAAATTTTAAGTGTTTGCCTCATAGTCATCCTATGAGGTAAAACTGGAATGCTTCAGAACAAGAACTTTGCAGGAAGTAGCTGTTCTCCTTGAATGTGAAGACGAAGTGAGGACTGGCTACACCAAATTTCCAATAATATCTGCCCATTTCTGCTTTCAGAACAGTTTGTTGAAGCTACTGACAGCTATTAGAGGGCTCCTGCTAGGTTTCCGATTATATTCTCCCTATGTCATTGCAAACAATAATACAACAGAGTACTGCATGTTCAAAAACATGTGAACTTTCATTACACTTTCCTATTGGATATCTGGCTGTTAAATGCATTTCCCAACTTCATCATCACAGTTATTTGTATCCAAATCAATTATAAGTATACAAAGAGTGTAAACAAGTGGAGGGTTGGAAGGTGGTAGAAGCAACATTGAATTATCGAGACGATCGATCCTTCCTCGTTTTTCGATGTCTCCAAAATAATGTCCCATATTTTTTTGTACATGAAACTCTATACCTTTGTAAAAAAAAAAAAAAAACACAATTCTTCCAATTAGTTGGTAAGATGTGATAGCAGGCATCCACAAACATGGTCTCCCGGTCACCAATACTGACAAAAAACTCTAGCAACCAGCAGCAGAAGCCAGATTTTTAAAATGGAAACATTAGAAATAACGGGTTCTCAGGAATGGAAAGAACCAGGGATTTTTTTGTAGAAAAAGCCCAGCAGGAACTCGTTAGTATAATAGGCCACACCGAACAGCAGAAACTCATTGGCACACAATAGGCCACACGCCTGACAACACAGCTCATTAGCATACTAGGCCACACCCATAGCTTCCCTTGGCTTGCCCGGGCACCCCTACTTCCGCAGCAGCGGGGCGCACGGGCAAGCTGGCCCTTGGACAGACCGGGGAAGGAACGGGGAGGCATTTAAATGCCTCCCCAATCCTTCCAGGACCCCCCCCGGCCCGCCCACCTCGGAGTCGCTGGGCGGGGTCACTCTCCAGGCCTTCCCTCTGTAGCCAGGCACGCAGAGGTTTTGGCTGTAGTGGGTGTGGCCAACTCTGAAGCCAGCCAGAACTCCGTTCCTGTGCGTTCCTGCCCAAAAAATAGCCCTGGAGAGAACTATCTACAACTAAACACTCATCTTACCGAGCACTCTTCCTCTGCAAACATCTGCTGTTCAAAAAAAGATGTCTTCCTCTGCAAACTTCTGCTGTTCAAAAAAACATGTCGTTACTTTGCCCCAGTGGAGAGATAGTGGAAAGTGTCATCAAGTTGCAGCCAACTAATGTAGTCTCATAGGGTTTTCAGGAAAGAGATGTTCAGAGGGGGTTTTGTAATTGCCTTCCTCTGCAAAGTGATTCTGGACTTACTTGGTGGTCTCCTATCCAAGTAGTAACCAGGGTCAATCTTCCTTAGCTTCCGAGATCTGATGAAATCGGGCTAGCCTGAGTTATCCATGTTACGGCCTCAGTGGAACAGCAAACCAGGAACCTGACCGTTGCTGGTGACAATAAACCATGACTGGCTACCAAGTGTAGAAAAAACAATGCACCTGTCTGTGCCCCCCCCCCCCATTATAAGCTTTTCTTTTTAAAAGATCAAGCTGATCGAATATATATTGAATTATTCCCCACAGATATCGCTGATTTTTCAACATGTGTGTTTACAGCAAGGTTTTCTTATCTTGTGTCGTTTTGGCAACTTCCCTCCACAGAGATGCCTCTAGGTTATTGTCTCTTTGGCACACCACATGTAAAGATTTATTGATATAATGTTTTCAAGGCCAGAATAGCACATCAGAATACTTCACAATGACACCAGGAGCCATACAAACAAGAGAGAAGTCCCTTTGTTATGGTGGTATATGAACTTGTGGACACAATTGTACTTAATTAACTTTATTCTTTTTACACAACTGAGCCATCTATCATTAACACAGGAAGTATGCATGCACAAAGACTGGATGAGAGACGAGGAGCTAACAGAACGGAAGAGAAATGTGAAAAGGCTGGGGGATACCCCTTATATTGTGCCTGTAAAGTGTGCAAAAGGAGCTGCAGTGGCTCAAGTGGTTAAGATGCTGAACTGCAGGCTGTGGAAGGTCGGTAGCTCAGCAGTTCGAGACCCGAGTTGCCGCATGACGGAGTGAGCTCTCGTCTCTGGCCCCAGCTCCTGCCAACCTAGCAGTTCGAAAGCAAAAAACTGCAAGTAGATAAATAGGTACCGCTTCGGTGGGAAGGTAACAGCGTTCCGTGCGCCTTGGTGTTTAGTCATGCCGGCCACATGACCACGGAAACGTCTTCGGACAGCGCTGGCTCTTCGGCTTTGAAACGGAGATGAGCACCGCAACCCTAGAGTCGGATTCGACTGGCTTTCGAGCAAGGGAAACCTTTACCTTTACTAAGTATGCAAGATGACTAATATTCAGCTGTAGATAGTTCAGAGTCAGTATTTTCTGTTACAAAGACTAAGGAACAATCTCCCAGGTTTGTTTCTTTGTTTGTTTGAACTGCCAAGGTCTGAAACATATTGAACTCCATTACAATTGAATCTAATGGGCTTTTCATGCTGTTGAAAAATTCTTGTGAAAACTGCTTCTTCTCAGTCCGGGCTGTGAATGTGCACATGTTTATGAGTTGTGACACTTTATACGAAGGCTTTCATGGAGCACATTTGCAGTGCTCACAATATAAGCACTTAATGAAGAAAGCGTTATGAGGCCAGATTGAAAACAAAATGCTCTGGGAAGAATTTAAAGTTGTGCAACGTAGATGATTCACATGTTGTTTTCTGTCTGGGTCAGTTTTGCATAATGAGCACAATATTTAAATATGCCATTCCCATTTCAGAGCTTTTGTCTTCCGTGTCAGAGTCAACTGTTCAGTGGGTTGTTCTAATTTAGAAGCAACCAGAATTCATAGGACCAGGACCGTAGCTACAGTGGGGCGTTTTGGGGGCCCGCCCCCTTAATTAAAAGCCCTGCCCCACAAATAGCCATCACAGAAATCTTATTTTTGCATGTTTCCCAAAGGCTCATGGGAATGCTTCTGAAAGACTCACCATGACCTAGGTGGTATACAGCAGGACTGGGCTAGCAGAAAAGGGGGATTGTTGGAGATGTATTGAAGGTGCCGCTCTTGAGTACCCTTCTAAGCTTGACTGCCCTTTGGAAGGGAACTCAAAAAGCATTTAAATGTCTTCTGAGCTGTTTTTCCCTAGGAACTGATGCACTCACTGCCCTGTCCCTTGAAAGGAAGGGCTAGAAACAGACTCGGAGCCTCTAAAGACATGCATTCAGATTAATGTAACTGTAATTTAACTGCCCCCTTAAAATTTAAATGCCCCCCCCCCCGAACAACAAAAAACCCTGGCTACAGGCCGGCATAGGACATATGGAAACAAGATACTTATAATGTAAAAACTGACACACAGCTTGATTGCACTGAAATAGTATATAAATTATTCATTTTGTGCACTAAAAGAAATCAACTCTGACTGTTCCCTGGAAGGCCAGATACTGAAGCTGAAGCTCAGATACTTTGGCCACCAAATGAGAAGGAAGCACTCACTGGAGAAGACTCGAATGCTGGGAAAGACTGAAGGTTAAAGAAGAAGGGGGCAGCAAAGGATGAGATGGTTGGACAGTGTTATCGATGCAACAAACATGAAATTAATCAAACACCGGAGCACGACGGAAGACAGGAGGGCCTGGCGCGATGTGGTCCATGGGGTTGCGAAGAGTTGGACTCGACTGTGCGACTGAACAACAACAACAACAGAAAAATATCTTAAACCAGCAAAACAAAGCATTAAAACAGAAATAATAAAAGCTGCCTAATAAAACTTATCAACAATTATTTTTGTTTTACTACCTTCTATGTCTACGTAAATGTAGATAAATAAACTCAAAGTGACCTGTGTCATATTTACAAAGACAAATTTGTTGTTGTTGTTCAGTCGCATAGTTG
The DNA here is from genome assembly GCF_001447785.1 of Gekko japonicus. Classification (NCBI taxonomy): domain Eukaryota; kingdom Metazoa; phylum Chordata; class Lepidosauria; order Squamata; family Gekkonidae; genus Gekko; species Gekko japonicus. Next base: position 50,584 of record NW_015173830.1, read on the forward strand.
AATCATATTTACAAAGACAAATACAGGTAACCAAAAGTTTTTCCATCATCCATCACAGAATTTATTTATTTGTTTATTATATTTGTATCCCGCCCTCCCTGCTTTCGGCAGGCTTCAGGCAGCTAACAACATAGGTAAAAATAGAGGCATTAAAACTCCAATATATATACTAAAACCAATATTCCATTAAAATGACATAAGAACATAAGAGAAGCCAGTGTTGGATCAGGCCAATGGCCCATCTAGTCCAACACTCTGTCACAAAGTGGCCAAAAATACCAGGTGCCATCAGGAGGTCCAGCGGTGGGGTCAGGACACTAGGAGCCTTCCCACTGTTGCCCCCCCCCCCAAGCATCAAGAATACAGAGCATCCCTTGCCCCAGCCTGAGAGTTCCTATTGATACCTTGTGGCTAATAGCCACCAATAAACCTCTGCTCCATATAAAAACACAAGAAAAGCCAATGTTGGATCAGGCCAATGGTCCATCCAGTCCAACACTCTGTCACACAGTCGCCAAAAATATCAGGTGCCATCAGGAGGTCCAGCAGTGAGGCCAGGACTCTAGGAGCCCTCACACTATTGACCAACCCCGAAGCACCAAAAATAAAGAGCATCACTTGCCCCGGAGTCCCTATCTATACCTTGTGGCTAATAGCCACCGATGGACCTCTGCTCCGTATGCTTATCTAATTCCCTCTTGAAGCTGTCCATACTTGTAGCCGCCACCACCTCCATGTGTTAATCACTCTTTGGGTGAAGAAGGACTTCCTTTTATCCGTTCTAACCCGACCGCTCAGCAATTTCATGGAGTTCCCATGAGTTCTTGTATTGTGAGAAAGGGAAAAAAGCACCTCTTTCTCTACCTGCTCTATCCCATGCATAATCTTGTAAACCTCAGTCATGTCACCCCTCAGCCGACGTTTCTTCAAGCTAAAGAGCCCCACGCGCTTTTACCTTTCTTCATAGGGAAAGTGTTCCAACCCTTTTATCATTCTAGTTGTCCTTTTCTGCACTTTTCCCAGAAAATTTCATTATCCCCTGAGATCTCACACCTGGGTTCCATCTTGATGGCTGCCAATACCATATGGAGCTAACAAAGATGCAAGGTAATGGATGAATGCTGTAAGATTAAATCACCTACCAGAGAGAATCAGCCGGGCTGTTCTGCAACACACCTACTCCCTAGCTTTTCCTTTGGTATGCTGACTTTACTGGCAGCTAACTTGCTGTCAAACAAGTTACTTTGCTTAGGTTAATTAAGTCCTGCAGATCAGGTAGGAATAATAAAGTCCTTTAGCAAGCCTAGCACACGATGGGATAGAGCTTGCTCATGGCATTATTTTCTCTTAATGTAGTATTTTATTACCCATTTTCAGTCCATGAAACCCACGAAACTATAAGACATGTCCAAGATAAATTTCATATTTTGAAAATTATCTTCTGCTAGTACCATAACAGGGGCTGCGGTGGCTCAAGTGGTTAAGACCCCAAACTGCAGACCGGAAGGTCAGTAGTTCGGCAGTTCAAGACCCGAGTGTGCCGCATGACGGAGTGAGCTCCTGTCTCTGGCCCCAGCTCCTGCCAACCTAGCAGTTCGAAAGCAAGAAATTGCAAGTAGATAAACAGGTACCACTTTGGTGGGAAGGTAACAGCGTTCCGTGTGCCTCGGCGTTTAGTCATGCCGGCCACATGACCACAGAAATGTCTCTGGACAGCGCTGGCTCTTCGGCTTGGAAACGGAGATGAGCACCACATCCCTAGAGTCGGATTTGACTGGCTTTCTAGCAAAGGGAAACCTTTACCTTTACCTTTACTAGTACCATAACATTGCATTATTAAAATGGAAAGAGTACTAAAACTCCAGATTACTTTTCACTGGTCACTGTCTGCTGTCTGATTATTTATCTCATTTCACTTGGTTCACACAATGAAAATACAGAGTCATGTTTACTTGACCCTAAAATTCAGTTTCTGGCTTTTATTGACTAGTCAGGAGTTCATGGGAATATTTCAAGGCTCGACTGTCCTCTATTTCCTGAACTGGCTTTCACGGAGATTACATTAAGGGGGGGGGAAATCAATACATACTCCATTATCAGCAGCTACGCTGAGTATATGGGAGCTTTAATGTGCATGCAGGGCATCATGCTAACAGGGGGCTGCCTTGTTCATTTCAATATCATGGTGTGTGTGTGTGTCAAGTATTTCTTGGACCTGAAGGAAATGGGAATAGCCCTCTCTCTAATGTTGAATTCCTTTTGTATACTGTAGAGCGTTTCACAAAGCCACATGTACATAAAATTTGTTGTACACATTATAGCCACAATAAGGAGATTTAAAATTACTTCTTGTCAGGGCTTTTTTGGTAGAAAAAGCCCAACAGGTACTCATTGGCATAATAGGCCACACCCAACAGCAGAAATTCATTTGCTTATTAGGACACACCCCTGACAGCACAGCTCATTAGCATATTAGGCCACACACCCCATGTTCGCAGAAGTGTGGTCATCCAGACACACCCACCTTTTGCTTCTTATTCTGTTTACCTTGTTTGTTGTCAAAACCCAGGGCTTTTTTTGTAGCAGGAACCCCTTTGCATGTTAGGCCACACACCCCTAATGTAGCCAGTCCTAATGAGTTCCTGCTGTTGGGTGTGGCCTGTTATGCTAATGAATTCTTGCTGGGTGTGGCCAACTCGGGAGCCAGCCGGAACTCCGTTCCTGTGCGTTCCTGCCCCCAAATAGCCCTGCTTCTTGTAGTAGCTGCTGCTACATGGTCTTCCAGAGTTTTATATATGGTATATTGAATACATGGAGCTCCCTGCTTCAATGGATACAGCAGTTCTGTAGATACAAAGGAAGGGAAATATGCATACTTCCACAGGGACAGCCCTGGTAGGCAGGAAAGCTGTATGTATGAGCAGAGCTGTGCCTGAAGCAAATTTGTGACGTTAAGTGCAATGCAATCCTAATTATTCAAGCATAACTTCTTGGGCTTGAGTGATAAGCATCAAAAATCAGTCACTGTGTTTGTAACAAGCAGGAGGAGCTCAAGGCCAAAATTTGATTATATGGGAAAGCAGGTCCTAAATACGTGATTAAAAACAAGACAGTGAACTGCTACAGGCCACTGGAAACCATAAACTTCAAATGGAAATGACCGTCTCATTCGGAACAATTACAACAGCTAATGAGTACATTCAGGAGCAAATAAAAAGATAGATAGGGATAGATAGGGACTCTGGGGCAAGTGATGCTCTGTCATCTTGGTGCTTGGGGGGGTCAACAGTGGGAGGGCTTCTAACGTCCTGGCCCCACTGGTGGACCTCCTGATGGCACCTGGTATTTCTGGCCACTGTGTGACAGACAGAGTGATGGACTGGATGGGCCTTTGGCCTGATCCAACATTGGCGTCTCTTGTGTTCTTATGTTCTTAAAACGACAAAGCCTGATGGAGACAAAAAATTCTGAAAGCTAACCAAAAGGTTAAAATGTGAGAACAATCTTTCATTTGGGCTTTGTTCTTACCTTTTAAAACTTACATTTAACCAGGGCTATTTTTGGGCAAGAACGCACAGGAACGAAGATCCTTCTGGCTTCAGCATTGGCCATGCCCACTACAGTCAAAACCTCTGCATGAGTGGCCACAGGGGGAAGGCCTGGAGAGCCTGGCATTTAACATAGGTTTACCTCAAGGGACCAAAGCAATAGTTACTGAAAGTCAGGAAGACATACAACTTTTCAGAGAAAGTTCAGAGTTACTGTCAAAATCTGAGAAGCAAATGTCAAAGCTGAAAATCTAAAACTGCATGACTGTAAGCAAAAGACAGATGGGGGATGGAGCGGAAGAGAGGTGACGCAAACGAACAGTCCCTTTTTGTTATTCAAAGATAAAAGGTAATTTCTTCCATGAGATGGAATTTTTTCTCCATATAATTCATTTCAGAAGGGAAGGATAATGTTATGAAGAATCGAAATAAATGGGACTTCCGGTTTATGGCAACACGCTAGTGAATGCATCTCCCGGATTTCCCGGTGATATGATCTGTGCACCAGTGGATAGGAGGGGGGTGACTGGTCGCCATCCCCCTGAGCCTTGGTGAAAGGCTTCTAGCTATGGTGCTTTTGAAGGGTGGCCTCTTCGCCAGCGCGTTGCTGGGGAATTGAGGTGCCTTTCCGCCCCGACGGTCCTGCCACTGAGTGTCTGTATGGAACTAGAGCCAGTGACCGGGACAAGTGTTGGAGAGCAGATGTTTGAAACGTATCCTGAGCGAGGTCGTATGACCAACAATGAACAGTGAGTCGAGTTAAAGCAAATGATGGGAATTTAAAAAGAAAAGCACCCCCTGGGAACGGTGAGAAAAGCGAGCGGGGGAGGGGCCCCTCCCCATATGCACAAACAAAAAAGCAATTTACCAAGGGGGGAGCGAAAACAAAAGTGTTGAAATCTGTTTTAAGAGACTTACCAGAGCATGGACAGGCATATGGGTGAATTTCAGAGACTTTAGCAAGTTTTTTTAAAAAGTAAACAATCCATAAAGATGGCGGGGAAGAAGACAGAGAAGGACAGACTAGCAAAAGTGAAACCACCGGGGAGCATGAGCCCTCGACCGGTAGAGGTCACTGAGTTCTCTAAACAGCTGGCAGACTCTTTGCACCCTCTGCTGGACCAGATGACTAATATCAATCAGCAGCTGACAACTTTAAATCAGAACCTTGCAACTCAGCAGCTCCAACTTACTGAAACTTCAAAAACGACGGAGCAAACAGCTGAAAAAGTGAAGGAAGTGGACACCAAGAACAAAAAACTTAAGAAAAAAGTGCAAATGCTGGAAAAAAGCAGGCTTCGGATGAATCTCAACTTTTACAACTACAAATGGAGAAAGCAAATATGGTCCTCCGGTTCCAAGGAGTTCCCGAGACAAAAGATGAGAATCTAAAGCAACTTTTGAGCGAAGCATTAGCCCCAGTTACAGATTTGAAAGCGGAATATATTGTAAGCAAAATGGATGTGGTCTACAGGGTCTATTTTGTTTATATCAAGAAAAATAATCTGCCTGGGGAGATAGTGGTCAGATTCTCGAAGAGACACATAAGGGATTTAATCCTGAAAGCAACTACAGAAACACCCTTGAAAATGGGGAACAATACCATCAGGATTCTGAAAGATATTCCATTTGAAATAAGGCAAAAGAGGAAGAAGTACAAAGACTTAATCCTTTTTCTAACAAACAGCATTGTCTACAGATGGTTGACTCCAGAATGCATCATTTTCAGACTACACGATAAAAAAGAAAAGATTGACTGTTTTTAAAGCACGTGAGTTCCTGAGACTGCAACTGGGAGAGACAGCCGAGGTCGCTAAAGAAGAAGATGACAGCAAATCTAGTGGCGAATTGGACTCTGTGTCTTCCGACGAGGACTCTGCTTCCGAAAAGGGGGTGGCTGCCCCCAAACGAGGATATCAATTGAGGATTAGAAAAAATAAAACGAAGTGAAGGCTGAAGGACTCTGAATTGTTCCTTAAAGCTTTTTAGTATAGATGATGGTCTTGAAGTTCTCTTTAAACAGTTAAATGAATGGATAAAGAGATAAATAATTTAGCATAATCGACTATGTTCAATGTAATACTAGCAATTTTAGATTAACACTTATACAGGGGTCATTTCGTAGAAAAAGAGGTGCAGGAGCTCATTAGCATCACTTATTTGCATATGCCACACCCCCTGACATCACCAGAAGTGTGTCAGAAAGCAACACCCACCGCCCAGGCTCCACTGGACTGTTTTGGATTGCTAGCTATGGGGGGGGGGCATGCAGATCTGCCCTAGACAGCAAGAATGGGACGCCGACCCCAGTGGACCGCCAGAGGGAGAGCGCCGGAGAACAGCTAACCCACCACCTGGGTGCCGGTAGGTAGCCCCACCCCCTGTAAGACATGTGGCCATAGCCTAGGGAATTAACTTGCATTTGCAACATATCTGTAAGCCGCTCTGAGACCTTCGGGTCTGAGCGGTATATAAACCGAATGTAAATAAATAAATAAATAAATAAATAAGGCATACTCGTTCACATAATACTTTGTGCTGCAAGAGAACGAACTCTTGGGAGCAGGGGGCACAAAGCACATTAGGGTTAGTGCAGGGTTCCCCAGTGTGGCACCCATAGGTGCCAAGGTGGCCTGAAGACACTCCCCTAGGTGCCAGCCATGTACTTCAGATGGCAGCCATGGGCTTCAGGAAAGCAGGTGCCAGCCGCGTGCTTCCCCAAGCACTAGCCAGGTACTTGAGGAAAGTAAATGGAGCTATTGTAAAGGCAGAACCAGTGACTGCTTTCGTACAAAAGAAGTGTCTTTCCACTGGGATCCTCCCCATCAGGTTACCGAAGAAGGATCTTTTAAACAGGACCTGCAGATCAGCAGTGAGGCCATGAGAACCAGGGAGCACCCTTTTCTCCCTTTCTCCTATATCCTATCCTTCCTTTTCCTCATTGGTTGTCACTTTCTCTCTGTGTGTTATCCTTTCTTGGGCTTCATCTCTGGAGCCAGCATGGTAGAGTGGTTAAGAGCGGCAGACAGTAAAAAAAAAAAAAAAAAAAAAAACGGGGGTAAAAGGGGGAAAAAAAAAAAAAAAAAAAAAAAAAAAGAGCGGCAGACAGTAATATGGAGAACCAGGTTCGATTCCCCACTCCTCCTCCACGTGAAGCCTGCTGGGTGACCTTGGGTGAGTCACAATGCTCTCAGAACTCTCTCAGTCCCACCTACCTCACAAGGTGCCTGTTGTGGGGAGAGGAAAGTAATGTGATTGTAAGCCACTTTGAGACTCCTTAAGGTAGAGAAAAATGGGTGCATAAAAATCTACTCTTCCTCTTCTTCTCCTCTCTGTGTGTACATTCCCCATCCCCCTTCCATGTTGTGTAGTTTGCTTGGCTCTGCCTCTTATGGCAGCCATTTTGCAGTGGCATCTGCCACAACATTTCAAAGGTGCTATCAAGCTCAAAAAGGTTGGCAACCCCTGGTTTAGAGTATGTATATATGAACTGAAAAGTTGATATATGGGACGTTTTACAAAATGTATCAAAAGTGACCTTGGCCCCGGTCACATGGGCCAGATAACACGGGGGGGTGGGGTGGCTTTTCACGCCGGCGCAATTTAATGCACCAGAACACGATCAGATGTGGCAGCGGCAAATCGGGGTTTTGTTTGTCGGCGCGTTTCCAACATGCGTCAACATGGTGAGAGGAGCACGCTTGAGCGATCACACATAGGTATTCCGTTGACAGCGCATAGGAAACCGTTTGCTAGTAGGCTTTCCCGGGTATTTTTTTACTCCGGATCTTCAGGCGGATGATACGGGTTGGCGATGGGTGTGCTATGCTTGCCAGGTGTGTGCTTGTGATTGCGCCGTATACTCCGCCCAACATTCGTGCCTCTCCCACGGCAAATACTCCGTGTGACCAGGGCCCTTATCACTCTTACAAGACATACATTTTTCAATTGTATGCATTATATTTTTTCCCTGATGCAAGCACAGAGATAATCTTTTCAATGTGTATTCTATTTTGGACAGAGTATTTTTTCCAACTATTTCGTATGGATTGAAACAGGTTGCATTTAAAGTACACATCACAATAAAACTAAGCCAAGAAGTTCTTCGGTTTCATAAACTGTAGTTTAGAATCCTGGTTTGTAGGTAAGAGAATAAACCACAGATCGTAGATTTGCCTGAATCAATCATCGTAACAGTCTTCAATTCCCTACCCATGTACAAAGAGATGGGTCTGGGAATGCATGCCTGAAGATTTCTCGGTTTGTCATGTCATCACTGAAATGAGATTTGTTAATCATGTCTGACTGTAGCCGAAACCTTTTTGGGGTGCAGAAAGATATGGGCGAAACATTTTGCTGCTAGAGTCAATAAAAACAATCTTTTTGGTAAGGAAGAAAAAAAAATTAAAATGACAAGATGAACTACTTGGGACATCGGTGCGAATATCAGCATCATTCTCAAGAGCGCTAACATACGGCCGTCTACAATTTGCTTGAGAGGGCCAGAAACTGAAGCATCATTTCTGAATATAATCAACCATAAACGAACTATGCAACTGATTAAGCACTGAATTTCTACTTTAAGATTTTGCTATTCAGAAATGACTGGGCTTTCATTGTCCAAAGGCAAGATCATTCTTTCCAATATCAGCTCAGCGAGAATGATAATACCACAGAGATTTTAAGATTTGTTATCCATGATTGATCTTAAACACTATAACATAATATCCTTTAACAGCCTTTGGACAACAGGATGAACTAGAAGACCCTCTAAGCTTTGGTACTTCCAATTTGTTTTCAGTTTCTAAAGCAATACAATCTTTATATGATTCAGTAAATGTTCACTGTTATTTACTCATTAAACAGACTTTGGTTTCAGGACTTTTGCTTACTGAATTTATTGTGAGGAATCCTGGCTTCTGCTTTCCATTGTATCTTTCACTGTCACTAGTTCCTCTCTCAGGAAACAACTCAACACAACCAACACTTTGTTCATGAGAGCTTTAATTGAACGGGAAAGTGGGTTTAATTGCAGACTGTTGCTGATGTCAATGCCCAGGTACTCCTGTGAAAGATGAACAAATTCAAGTCTCTGGCATCACTTCTTGCAATGCCAAAGAGACATACTAGAATAGATTACTCATATTTTTCTGGTAGTGTTTCTGAGCATTTAACACATATGTGAGGAGCTGCGGTGGCTCAAGTGGTTAAGACACTGAAATGCAGGCTGTGTAAGGTCGGTAGTTCAGCAGTTCGAGACCCGAGTGTGCCGCATGACGGAGTGAGCTCCCGTCTCTGGTTCCAGCTCCTGCCAACCTAGCAGTTCGAAAGCAAGAAATTGCAAGTGGATAAATAGGTACCACTTTGGTGGAAAAGGTAACAGCTTTCCGTGCGCCTTGGTGTTTAGTCATGCCGGCCACATGACCACGGAAACATCTTTGGACAGCGCTGGCTCTTCGGCTTGGAAACGGAGATGAGCTCTGCAACCCCAGAGTCGGACTCGACTGGCTCTCGAGCGAGGGAGACCTTCACCTTTACTAACACATATAGGACAAGCAGAAATCCAACTTGTTTCGCTTTTTCTGACAAAGGAAGGCAGCACCAGGAAATGTTTTGTTAGCTCAGTCTCTGCCTATAACACAGCTGTTGAGGGTACAGAATCTCTTCCAGAACAATCTTTAGTATAAGAAACAGAACCCACCTCGTAAAGAGAATGGTTTCCTGTTCCCCATTAAGGAAGGCTTGAGAATACTTTCTGTTTGACTTCAAAGATGTGATGTGATTGGGTTAGCCTGGGCCATTCAGGTCAGGGTCTACAAACTAGAATAGAGGTGTCGAACTCATTTGTTATGAGGGCCAGATCTGACATACATGTCACTTCGTTGGGCCGGGCCATGCATGCTACAAAGTGTAGCACGAGGTACCAGAGATATAAACTTTATAACGGTGATTTCACATGTGAATGGCAATAGCAGGCTTGACTGGATTAGGTGTGATATGCAGAGGGGTAGTAGGGCGTGGAGATACCAGTGGTGGCAATGAGACAGGAAACCTGGGTCTCAATTCCTTCCAGGAGGATTCAGTCCTGGAGGATGCAAACAACAAATGGACATAAGTCTGACATTAGAAACCACAGCATTCAGCTGCTGACCTAAGAGTAGCAGTGCTCTTACAAAGGAATCTCAAAGGGAGATTAAAAAGAGAGACTGCTGAATTGCAATTGATAATGAAGCTCAGGACAATGCACCCTCCTGGACTGAATTGAGACGTGGTTTTCCTGTCTCATTATCAATGTGTGCTATTATCTCTCTCTCTCTCTCTCTCTCTCTCTCTCTCTCTCTCTCTCAGTATATAAGCTGGCCCTCTCTCCTACCCTACACCACAGAGAGAGGCTTGTCTTTGTATCTCTCCCACATGAATTAGCCACGAAGTTCTCTCTGTGTGTGAGAGAGGGAGGGAGGTGAGAGAGGGAGGGAGGCAGGGAGGGAGGCAAGAGACAGGGAACAGGAAACATGTCTTTGTATCTCTCCCACATGAATTAGCCACGAAGTTCTCTCTGTGTGTGAGAGAGGGAGGGAGGTGAGAGAGGGAGGGAGGCAGGGAGGGAGGCAAGAGACAGGGAACAGGAAACACGAAGTAAAGAGCCACTGAGGGAGCTGGGAAAAAAGCAAACTATGGTGCAGCTGCAGCAGCAACCTTGGAAAGCAAGCAGGAGAAGGAAGTTGCTTGGGGGGCTGGTTCTGAGGCTTACACAGGCCACAGGCCGCACATTTGACACCCCTGGACTAGAACATGAAGGAAAATCTTATCCAACCTGATGTTTACCAAAATATTTGTGACAGGAAAGTGAAGGATCATCCCTCCAAGCTTCTTATGGTTTAACCTTTCAAGTAGGTTTCAGTCTAGGGATAGTTCTAGCACTGCAAAATTTGAGCAGTTTTGGAATAAAAGGATTTGGATGCCCCTAAAACATTCGTTCCTGTCAGTTTTCAATCCCACAGTAAGAACTGTCCAAAGCTCTGATCGGAACATGTGCGTTACATCCTTAAACATTTCCTGCAGTGATTTCAATGATAGATTTCAGTCAGTTTTCTTTTTAATTGCAGAGCAGCTGTTGACTAATTGCTTTTCATTGGTTAGCATGAGGAAAGCATTGACTGACATAGTACACTGTTGTTTACTACTTAGCAGGAGGCAATAGAAATTCAGACCATGGAACTACAGGACAGCCTTCAGAAGAAGGGAAATATATAAGAGCTGAACATCATGTTCTCCTGTCTGCAGATGCAAAAGGCACCTGTGTAAGCATGTGGTGACAGCTAGGATTCGGGCACTTGACCTGTAAAAGAATCAGAACTGAGCACTACAAAAGTAATAGATGTCTTTGTGCCTTATGGTAAGTATATTTATAGCAGAGAGAAGGTTGACCTAACCTGCAATGAACAGCATATCACCAGTCTTAGTTATTGAGGGCTTGACTACACACACATATTATCTGATTTTCTGATTTGCTTCCCAAGCCTATATTAGCAGACCTAATTGTAATAATGCCTTAGAGTGCATCTAGATAATTTTTTCTGTTTTATACTCCACACAACCTTGATTGTATTAACTTCACAGAACTAGGGAAAATATATGTTGTGCAGAATGCAATAGTAAAGGTAAAGGTTTCCCTTGCTCGAAAGCTAGTCGAGTCCGACTCTAGGGTTGCAGTGCTCATCTCCGTTTCCAAGCCGAAGAGCCAGTGCTGTCCGAAGACACTTCCGTGGTCATGTGGCTGGCATGACTAAACACCAAGGCGCACAGAACGCTGTTACCTTCCCACCAAAGTGGTACCTATTTATCTACTTGCAATTTCTTGCTTTCGAACTGCTAGGTTGGCAGGAGCTGGAACTAGAGACGGGAGCTCACTCAGTCATGCGGCACCCTGGGTCTTGAACTGCTAAACTACCAACCTTCCACAGCCCGCAGTTCAGCGTCTTAATCACTTGAGCCACCGCAGCTCTGCATAATGCTTTAGTCAGCCTCAAAGTCCACACATAAACATTAGAACTGGTGTTGAATCCCATCTTCCTAAACTTTCAAGACAACAAATGCAAAATGTTTCAGGAGCCTCTCTAGTTAAACCATTTGTTGACTTCTCCTCTCACTTGCTGAATGAGAAAAGCTTCCAAATGAGGCCCAAGTTCAGATCTGTTTTTGTCAAGAACCTGAGAAAAGTACTCAGCATCGGAAGAAGAAGAAGAAGAAGAAGAAGAAGAAGAAGAAGAAGAAGAAGAAGAAGAAGAAGAGATTGGATTTATACCCCGCCCTTCCCTTGGAGTCTCAGAGCGGCTTACAAACTCCTTTCCCTTCCCCTCCCCACAACAGACACCCTGTGAGGTGGGTGGGGCTGAGAGAACTCTGACACAAACTGCTCTTTTTCAAGGACAGCTGTGCCAGAGCTTGTGACTGACCCAAGGTCACATCAGCAGGCGCAAGTGGAGGAGTGGGGAATCAAGCCCGGTTCTCCCAGATTAGAGTATAGGCTAATTAGTTCAGCTGTTGGGTGTGGCCTATTATGATAATGAGTTCCTGCTGGGCTTTTTCTACAAAAAAAAGCCCTGGCAATATCCATACATCCTCCATTACTGCAATGTAAATCAGGTGCAATCTGTATACAGTTGTGATGTTCCACATCTGTATTCAAGAAATAAGACTCGGCTGCATTTTTCCTGTTTTCATTTCAACAGCCACTCTCTGACATCCCGAGACTCCTTCTTCTGCATCTTCTACGCATGAATGCTGTCTGCCTCTCTGGCCTGTGGTGCTGTTCTTTGGGCCATGGCTTAGCATATTAACAAATGATATGAGAAAGAAAAAGATAAGTAGATATGGGTAAAATCAAATTTATCCAGCTTTGATGAAGGGCGAGGTTGGACAATGACCAGGAATGGTGGACGTGTAAGATTTGTCCAACCTAATAAATGTGTTATAGGACTGAAATCAATGGTCTGAGACTGGAACAACTGGGTACAGTATAGCACTGTTGAAAAGGATGACTGACTGGGACAGTTCCCATGGCAAGGCATGGAGTCTGTAGGCTACCTGTAGCATTTCTAACAGCCAGTCAGGCAAGGCAATCCACCTCTCTCTGTGTGTACCTACTATAAATTGAATATTTCATATCGTAAACTGCATCACTAATTAAATAAGGCACACGTCACTTGCCTCTCTTCCCAATAGAATCCATTCTCTGGATAGACGTCTTAAAAATACTGTGCAGTTTTAGGAATGGATAGCTTTTTTCTTTCTACTATATAATACCACTCTTCTATTTGGTTCTTTGTCTGGCAGGCACAGGGACCTAAGTAGTCCAAGTAGACTCGCCTCAGAGGTAACAATGAGCAAATTTCAAAGATTTTAAAAACAGGGATCAAGCAAAGTACACGGCACTGACCTGTTTGGATTTTCATAATCTGCTGTCAACTGACGGGCAATGAATTCTGATCAAGGTAGATTAAAAGGGGGGAAAGACGCATATTTTGCTAGGAGCCTTAGTTCTGTCAATGATCATTTCTCTCAGGAGAGTTCCTGGGTGAATTGGTATTCTACGGTAATCTCTAATATGCGCGGCCCACTATACCCTCAATCACAGCATTCAACAAAAGCATAAGGCACTTTCCACCAGCTTCACAATGAAGCTGTTTTACTTTGATAGGCTTACGACCCAGCAAGAAGCCATCTGCAGACCGACCGGGAGGACACCACACAGAGCCTGATTAGTAATTCTGTCCCTGTCTTTCTGTCTTCCCTCCCCATTCTTCCCCTTCCCGTTCCTTCTCACTCCCTAAGGAGATGAGCTCCATAATCAAAGCAGCCTGAGGTCTTCAGACTGAGAAATGCACATGATTTGTATTTGGTATTAAAGGCAGAATGGAACTCCAACATCATAGCAGCTGCATCTGGCCCCTGAGACAGGCCAAACCTGATAAGAGATCCAGAAGGTCCCATAATTCATTTCACCTGCAGAAGCATCAACAGGGGAGGCTAAATGTGTCACTCTATCACACAGGCAGTGGGAAGGGGGGGGGAAGACATTATTCATCCCGTCAGCTCCTCACCTCCCTCCGTCACACACCAGCTGGGGGGGAATGGGGAAGATTCTGCATAAGCATATGAACAACTCAGTGGGGTGTCCGGTGGCCTTATCCCTCTAATGCATTTATTAGTAGTGAGCACCTGCCCCCCTTCCTTCATTTAGTCCACTTCACTCTTCTTCATCGTCTTCCAAGTGGAAAAAATTATTTAGAAATCCTTACTCAAGCAAATTTTGAGGCATGTCTGCACAAGGGCTTCTTCTGCTTCTAAAACAAAGAGTTATATTGTTTTCAAAAGAAGAAGAAGAAGAGATTGGATTTATACCCCGCCCTTCACTTGGAGTCTCAGAGCGGCTTACAAACTCCTTTCCCTTCCCCTCCCCACAACAGACACCCTGTGAGGTGGGTGGGGCTGAGAGAGCTCTTGACAGAAACTGCTCTTTTTCAAGGACAGCTGTGCCAGAGCTTGTGACTGACCCAAGGTCACATCAGCAGGTGCAAGTGGAGGAGTGGGGAATCAAACCCGGTTCTCCCAGATTAGAGTCTGCGCACTTAACCACTACACCAAACTGGCTCTTCCAAAGTAAGAAATGGCGTGGCACAGGACAAATCCATAAAAACATCGCAACCTGGAATATGGGATATTCCATATTCGATAGCAGTGCAACATGGGAAGTCTGGCAGCTGGCACTCCTACCCAAAATCAAATTCTTAGATACAAGACTTTGGCAACTGCAGCATGCTCATCAATTTGGAAGTGACTATTCCTCAAGGGTTTTTTTAAAAAAAAATTGCTTCATTTATGAAGCTTCAGAAAAGGATACAGTGACTGAAGGTCTCCAAAGAGCAACAAAATACTTTATATCTTCAACAAACGAAAGTGCAGAAGCAGAACATCTATATTTCCTCTATTCCTCTCATCTCATACATTGAGCCTAATGTTTTTTAGTCAACATATTAATCGTTTCTGCTCCACCCATGTAAACTCAAGCACTCATGAGCAGCTACTACCCAATTCTCCTTCATTCCAGAGTCCAAGGGAAACAATAATCAGGCCCCGGTCACACAGAGAATTTGCCGCGCAAAAGGCACGAATGCTGGGCGGATTTTCGGGGTGCGATCACACCAATCTGGGAAGCATAGCGCACTCATGGCGCGCCGCCGAAGATGCGCAGTTAAAAAGTACCTGCAAGGATCTAGTAGCAAATGGTTTGCCACGGGCTGCAGACAGACTCATTCGGCGTGATCGCGCTGGCGCGCGCCTATTCCCTCCACCCATCCTCTTTGCAGCACACGCCAAAGGACGAAACACCGGTGTGCCGCTGTCGCATCTGATCGCATAACGGCGGATCAGAATGCGACGGTGCAAACAGCCACGCCTCCCCCCACGTTTTCCGGCACATGTGGCCGGGGCCTCAAACACTTTATGAAATGCCTTCAGCAAGAGGGAGGGTTTATTTCCGGTTGATGCCTTGGAACAGCTATGATGTTCTAACCACTGAAAGTGGCAGCCTTGCTCATCATTCTTGAAAGAGATTGTGTGGAATTTTGGGGGTCAACTCTGTGTGAAGAAGCTGATCTTGCCCGCTGAAATTGTTCATGGCAATCGAGTTACAACATTCTTGCATGTTGCCCTGCAAAACCCTGTGGAAAGTTTCATGAAATTTTAGCTTAAAAAGAGGAGGTGGAATCAACTGAAGGAAGAGAGAAAGGGGAAAAAAAGTTTTCCAGAATGAGACTGCTTTATTTTAGTACCCATGCCTGTTCTTTAGCCTGTTTATTTCTGCTATTATATATTCTTTTACAATTAAAAGCACAAAAAAGTATGCAGTGCTCCAGATCCTCATTATTACTCTGCAGGAGAATAATCCTATTAACAGATCCTCCCCCTTTTCTGGTGGCCTAAAGGCTGGCAAATAAGGTAGCTGGATAGTTTTGATGGGTTCCTGGATCTTAACCTGATCAGCCTCCCCAAAATGAGTGTCTGTGACAAGGTGTTCCTTTGGTATCCTGCCAAAGATAAAACAGAATCTCATTGAGAACTATTAAATAAATAAAAATGTTGTAAGAATAAATATTTCACGGCATAGGGTTACATCTTTGATACATTTGCACTGTAATTTTCTTCTCTGGCTGGAGCCGTTAGTAGCCTTGGGCCTCTGACAGCCTGGCTGATTTCGCACAAGGAGCTGTGCTGCCGTCACACCTCCCTTTGCCCTGTTTCCATTGGTCAATTTCCCACTCGAAGCCGCATGGCCGCATTTCGACCCGGAGCTTCACCCAATTTTCCCCGCGGTTTCGTGATCCTCAAAAAACAGGATCGTGAAACCACAGGGAAAATCGGGCGAAGCAGCAGGTCAAAATGCAGCTACGCGGCTTCGAGTGGGAAATTGACCAATGGAAACGGAACAAAGGGAGGTGGCGATGGCGGTGCAGCTCCTTTTCTGAAATCAGTCCCTGTTTTACTAGACTGCTTGTCAGGCCTGTGGCCAGGATTTTTTAAATTTGAGGGGCCTTTAAATGAGTTGGGGGCACCCCGCACAGACCCCCCCAGGGAGTGCCACAAATAAAATAAAAAAATTGGAAGTCGGGGGGCCTGGGATGGATGGGAAGTCGGGGGAGCCTTGGTAGTAAATCGGAAGGGCCGGGCCTGCTGCTGGTGCTATTCCAAACCTAACTGACAACTAAAGGATGAGCAAATGTACACTGGCCAAAGGATTTCTGCCAGCCAATCAGATCATACACCATTTTGTAACATCTGCAACAGAACAATTAATCAAAATTCAGAGCATTTTTGTGCCTTTTTATGTCCCTTGGGTGAGATTCTAAACACAGAGACCTGGAAACAGGTTTTACTGAAATAAAAGTTTCTAAAAATATACAGAGTCATGGCAGCTTTCTAATTTTTAAAAAAATCATTACATGACGCAAAACAAATCACTCATGCCTTCCTTTCATAACCTGAACATCTATCCTCAGCTGGGAATCAGCTGCTTTCCCCTGTGGAGAAAAAGGAGAAGAGTAGTGGCTGCTGAAAGACTGATCTCCACAGAGGTAAAATAGCAAGTGCCTCTGCTTAGATTTCCCATGTGCCCCCTCAGACTTGGCTCCCCGCCCCGAGACACAATATCTGCACTTCCAACATTTTAATACATAGCATTAAACATACAGCAAAATGTTTTCATGCCTATTCACATTTCTTTGGCTATAGTTTATTAGCAACTTTTTAAAAAGTTCTTATGCGAGAATAGATGACTATCATAAAATACCAACAAAAGCAGCAAGAGCATCAAAGTAAGTTTGGGCATGTGGTCTGGGAGCTATTTGCTGCCATTCACTACCTTTTCACCAAGCGTTCAAGCATGACACAGGTGGAGTTCCAGTGAGTGGTGACGTCGCTGAGCAGGCGGTGCACCAGCACGCCTGTCAGCGTCTGCTTCTCAAGCAGCAGAAAGGTGTCATTTGCACTGCGAGAGAAGTGACCCACAATGTGCCGGCATTTCTGGAGGAGATGCCAGAACTCACGGGTCACAGCGTCCATATTGGGATCCTCTGAAGAACCCAATCCCAGGGCATCCTTGACCACGAGGTGGAGAAGTGGTCCACACAGTAAATGCACATCAGGCCCAGTCGCTCTGCCACTGCCCTCATGTTTGTGCCACCATCAGTCACCATGTAGTCCATGGTGAAGTCCCTGCCTACTCATGTCGCTAACTCTCTCTCGATGGTGGCTGAAATGTTGTCCGCCGTGTGTGGCCCATTGAGTTTCTCAACATGGAGCAGAGCCTGGCAATAGCTGGCCCAGTGGTCCTGACCCTGCCTTGGTTTGTTTTTTAGAACTAGTGAATTCCTACACTGACCCTGACTATGGTTTAAAGACTATCCTTGAGATGTGGCTTGGAAACCTTTTAAAGCATTTTAGGGTTTTAATCAAACTACCACTATCTAGTTTCTACTGGAACCAGCCCGATTTCCTGTGGAAATGCAGGTGCTCCCCAATTGAAACACACAAGCGAAAGGGGAAACGTTTATCAGGGAAAAAGTGCCTGGCTTCACCAAAGTTCAGTCAGAGCACAAACAACACACTACTTTTTGAAAAGTTATATGCTACTTATACCTCTGTTTCATGAGCTGAAGACAAACCTGGCCTCTTTTTGTCCTCCTAGCACTAGCCTAGTTAAAGGTAGAACAGCTAAAGCCCTATGCTGAGATTTATTTTAAAATATTAGTTAAAAATACCTGAAACCTTTATTAAAAGCCTATTTAACAATGGTGCAGCAGCTAACCCAGAAGCAGTGACCCCACGCCTAAAAAAGCCAAAAGTCCACGAAAATATAACAAAACCTGCTAAAAGGCACAGAAACAGAGCCACTAAAAGGCAACAGACAGAGCCTAGGTCCCAGGCAGAAAGCCTAGTCAGTAACCCTCCCTCCCCCCAAAAAAACCCCCAACAAGCCTAGAAAGCACAATACGAGAACTTAAAAAATGTAAACTGCAAAAAGGCAACAGAACCACAAAGCAAAAGAACCAAAAACAGTGAGCCAAGCCCCCAGACAGAAGGCCTGGTCAGTACCCCCCCCCCCAAAAAAAACCCCCAAACCCTCCAAATATTTCCCAACCCAGAGCTGGCAACCCTAGGTCAAATTGCAATGAACAAACTGTATAACAGTC
>NW_015173830.1:69085-73809 GCF_001447785.1 Gekko japonicus
CTCTCAGCAGCAGCAGGAACAGGAATGGAGTCAGCCAGCCAGAGACCCCTGCTTTTATGCTTTCTGGGCATACACAGAAAGATTTCAAAAAGTAACAAACTTCTGTGATTGACCAGAGAGCAGTAGACCAAATCCTATTGGCCAGTGCTTCTCCCATGGGACAGGAGCAAGCTAGTAGTTGGGCTTCAACAAATGAAGCCAGCAGCAACAACAGCCTTACAAAAAGTTGCAAGCTGCAATGGCATTTGGTAATGCATTGAAAGCTGCAATGGCATTTTGTAATGCATTGCAGTGATTGGCTGTCTGCAAGGTCCCTCTTCCCCCTCCCTCCTGGAAACCAGAGCAAAAGGCAAGAAAGAGGCAAAAACAGTGGGGAAAATGAGTGGAGCCCTTTAAACTTTAAAGCCTCCCAGAGCCCGTTTTTGGTATTCCCCCTAAAAGCTGGGGGGGAACCGAAAAATTTTGGGTTTTTTGGGCATTGATTTTTTGACAGCCAAATCAACTTGGGGAAGCTGATTCAGTATCCCGAAAACCCGAAAAATCCCAAAAAGGTTTTTTGGGGAGTTTTTTCGGTTCAGGTTTACCAAAAGCACACCCCTACTCAGCACCCTGAACAAGTTAGAGTCATCCACAAATTTAGCCACTTCATTGCTTACTCCCAATTCCAAATCATTAATGAACAAGTTAAAAAGCACTGGACCTAGTACCAAGCCTTGCAGTAACCCACTGCTTACCACCTTCCACTGTGAAAACTGCCCATTTATACTCACTCTGTTTCCTGTTAATTAACCAGTTTTTAATCCACAAGAGGACTTGTCTTTTTATCCCATGAGTACTGAGTTTACTTAAGAGCCTTCAATGAGGAACTTTATCAAAAGCTTTCTAGTACCCTTGTCCACAAAGATATATATAGTATATCTGGCTAACATTAGCAGCAAAAATACCATGAAAGATGAAACATATATGAATACTTACAGAGAAAACTGATGCTAAACTAACACATGATGACCCAGCGGTTCGAAAGCATCATAAATGCAAGTAGATAAAGTGGGTACCTGCCCTAGGTGGCGGGGGATACCCCTCCTCCTTGTGAGGTAAAAAGGGCTCGGCAGCGGCAACGATGGCGGCGGAACAGTTCCTGGTGACCTGGTGGAGCAACGTTGGAGGCGGAGCCTCGAGAAAGTGGAGACTTGGAGAGCGTGGTGACGTGCAGCGCAGCGCAGCGGAGCCACCTGTGGACAGTAGCCAGAACTGCAGCCAACACAGAGCCACGCGCCAAGACGAGACCTGACGGAAGAAGCTGCTCGGGGAAAATCGGCTCCAGAAGGGGCACCAGGATGCCAATATCTGAAGCCGCGGAAGGAAGCTGGATGACAACTAGCCCGGGGTGCTGGTAGGCAGTCACCACCCTGTAAACAATGTGGCCCTAGTCATGTTAATTGGTTGGTTAGAACCACTATGTAAACCACCCAGAGACCCTTCGGGGTCAGGGCGGTATATAAGCCGAAGGTATGTATAAATAAATAAATAAATAAATTGGGCTAAAATATATTGATATAGCATTCTGTGAAGTGATAGATACAGGCTTTCAAATGCTGTCAAGCAAAAATCAGTCCATGGCTGTTACAAACACTAATGAAAATCTTTGCTTGCTTCACAAAGCTTGACTCTTGTCTTGATAGGGATAACTTTCTATACTCCCATTTCTACTATGTTGTCTTAATCATGAAGACACACTGCAACACTAAAGTCTCTTCAGCAAGACCAATACTAAATGAGTAGATTCAGTCACATCTATTTACAATAAGGAAATACGATAATTCTTCATTCCAAATATGACTACTAGTAATTCATAAACGGAAAGTATATGGTTTATCCACAGAATTAATTTCAATCCTGGAATCCTGCTAAGGAGCCTTGAATGATGAAATGTGATCACACACTTGACACGGGAGTACACACTGAAGCCTCTCTGAGCTGAGTCTTTTTTCCTACTTCATCAGCTACCCAGAATGGAACACATTTACTTTGTTCCTGCTAAAAGTAGTTTGGGTGGTTGTGTGATAAAGTTTGGCTGAGCGGTCTAGATCCATGGTACAGCAATCATACCAAATTCTGTACAGATGTCCTCAACCCACATCAGTTGAGGCATGCAATTTCACTGCATTGCCATAGTGAGAGAAGCCCTCCAATGTCTACCTGTAAAATGGAGATAATCAGGGCTTCTTTTTTCTTTTTTTTTGAAAAAGGTTGCCAGAAATCAAGTTTTCAATCTGTATGCTGAAAACTCATGAACTTTTAAACATTTTTAAAAGAATCTTGTTGACGAGGCTCTGGAACTCTGTTCCAGTGCATTCCCCCAGAAAGAAAAGGAAAAAAGCCCTGGAGAGAATATT
Source organism: Gekko japonicus (assembly GCF_001447785.1). NCBI lineage: Eukaryota > Metazoa > Chordata > Lepidosauria > Squamata > Gekkonidae > Gekko > Gekko japonicus. The sequence continues at coordinate 71,482 of NW_015173830.1, forward strand.
CCCCTGCTACAGAGACAGTCTAAATTATCCTTTATGGAGATTAGGTTTATATAAGATCATTAAATGAGATTATTAACACATGAACTCATTTCACAGCATATTTCATTCTGTCCATCTAAGGTCCTGGTCACACCAGCGAGATAATCCGGGGGCAAAGCGAGGTTTTTTGCTCTGGAGCAAATTGAAGCGCAGTATCTCAAGCAGATGTTTCCCCTGAGGCTCCATGCACAAGCCCTCAGCTGCGATCACACGTTGATGGTGAAGCGTGGCAAAGAAGGGTGAGGCGGTTTCCGCGTTTGCGCGCATACGCAGTTCCGCGTTTGCGCGCATACGACCAGAAGTGATGGGATACCAGCGCTTCTGTGATCTGATGCCCGCCCGTGCCCTGCATTTTCTGAAAACTAGTGCATTTTCCCTGGTATCTTTTAGCTCCGCTTCTTCAGCCGGGTGATACAGGTTGCTGATGAGTGCGGGACACTTGCCAGATGTTTTCATGTGATCACGCCCGTAAAATCCGCCCGGCATTTGACCCTATCGCGCGGCTAATCCTGCATGTGATCGGACCCTAAGATGCATGAAAGACTGGACAACAGTCAATTATTACTTTTTGCGGCACTAAAAAGTAACAAAAAGTTTTAAAAGTATTAATTATTTTCACCTGAATGGGGCAAAAAGGCAGGCAGTCTACATCCATGTAGACCCAAGAGTAAAATTACAGATACCTGGTAGCTCTGTCTGTCTGTCAGGAACTCAAGGCTTCCTTTCTGCCATCCATCAAATGTTTGGAACACGGTGGGCGATTTCTCACTAGAGCTGCCTCGCAGCACAGCCGCCGTTTGCCCCGACACAAATGTGTCAATTTCACACCCCAAGTTCCAGGGCTGAATTTTGACTCGAGACTCAGCCCGATTTCCTCCGCAGTTTCGTGATCCTGGTTTTTGAGGATCATGAAACTGCGGAGGAAATCGGGCAAAGCCGCGGGTCAAATGCAGCCCCGCAGCCTCGGGTGTGAAATTGACATGTTTGTGTTGGGGCAAACGGCGCTGCGCTGTGAGGCAGCTCTAGTGAGAAATCGCCCGGTATCTTTTTTGGCAGTAAAGGGCAACTGCACTGAAAAACAGTGACACTATTTGTAGCGCACGGAAGCTCTGAAGCCTGTCATTGATTTGATTCCCTAGCTCCACTCCCCCTGGCTCGCCTTCTATTACTGTCACAGCCAGCTCACACTGACACAGTTCCAGTGAAGAAAAACTTCACCGCCTGCGCTGACTAAAATTATTCATTATGGCACCTTATTTATTACTCATAGAGCAGCAGGTGCCAATCAAAGCAATCAGCAGCAGATGTGAGAAAGAGGCTTTCCCTCAGACCAGTTTAAGGCTCACCTCAACCTAAATGCAATTAGCAGGAGTGGGAAAATGGAAAGGGTGGTGGTGGGGGGGAAGAACTGGAAAGGGGAAAAAATGGATAGCAGGAACTCCTTTGTATATTAGGCGATACACCCCTAATGTGGCCAATCCTCCAAGAGCTTACAAAGCTCTTCTTACAGGGGCTACTGTAAGCTCTTGGAGGATTGGCTATAATAGGGGTGTGTTGCCTAATATGCAAAGGAGTTCCTGCTACAAATAGAGCCCTGTGACATTCATAAGCATACACATATGAGTTGTTTAAAATCAATGGGGTGGTTTATAGTGAAAATCTATACACAGAGGAATAGATACAGAGTGGAGACCTGCAAGAAACTTGTGGGATGGTTATCCTATTCCTCACACCTTTGTTTCCTCCTGTCTCCCTCTACCTCTCTCACACTTCCTTCCTTCCTTCCTTCCTTCCTTCCTTCCTTCCTTCCTTCCTTCCTTCCTTCCTTTGTTTCTCTCTCTCTCTCTCCTCCATGTATGGTTTGGACGGTAAAGTCTAGGCCATTATACTGATCTGTAGTCCACCCCACAAATGTCCAGGAATTTCCCAACCTGGAGTCGGCAACACAATTTCCTTCCCACCCAACAGCCAACCTACCTTTCTCTGCCTCTCTGTCTTCAGCTTTCCATCTCCACACCCCTCCCCCACAGCCTCTACCTAGGAAAATTACAGTCTTTCTCCACAGTGGGGACCAAAACAGCTTACATTATTATCTCCTCCTTTTTATCTGCACAACAACCCTGTGAGGTTGGCTAGGCTGAAAGTATGTGAATGGTCCAAAATCACCCAGTCAGCTTCCACTGCAAGATGGGGATCTGAACCTGGGTCTTGCAGACCCTAATCTGAAGCCCTAACTGTTACATCGCACTGGCTTTTATAGGGTGGCTGCTGATGAACAGTGGCAAGCAG
>NW_015173830.1:74691-76077 GCF_001447785.1 Gekko japonicus
GCAGGAATATCCCACTTCTGTAAGGGGTCTCAAACTCATTGTGCCTATATAATAGCTTGCCAGAGAAGGAACGTTCTGGCCTCCTCTCCAATAAAATTCAGCCCCCCCAATACAGGTGAGCAAAGGTCAGTAATACAGCTGCATTGTACAATAAATTTGAAAAAACCTGAGTTTAAAAGAAAGTTGGAAATAAAAGTACTGCATACACTGAGGTCTGAGAGAGGTGAATTTTGACAAAATCAGAGAACAGGAGGCTGTAGTAATCTACACAAAATGATAGAAACCCCAGTGAGAGTTTTATTCCCTTAGACATAAAGAAAGGTCATGAAGAGAATAAAGTGTGGAAGTCTGAACTACTAAAAATAAAAGTTGAGTTAATAAAACCTACATCCAAAAGGGGGGGGGGAACAACCTGACAGAATTTAGACTCCCCCCCCCTTTCTTTTGGCTCACTGTAATCCAGTAGTTTATGAAATGCTCCTAGAGGAAATGTTTTGTATCTTCAAGGAGAATCAGACTCACCTCACTGCAATGCCCAAGAAAGCAACATTTCCTAATATTCTCAGCTTTGACATCTCAGCATGAGATTTATACAAATTCTTACTTCTATATTTTCTCTGCTTGGTCTCCATATAATCAAATGATGAAGTGTATCCCAAAGACTTGCTTCATATGAAAATATGCTGTGGGGATGTGGTTAGTCTACACATCTTTGGCTTTTGAGTTACTCTGGTCGATACTGCCTTGCTTTGCATACAGAATGAAGAGAATAATGTCTGGCAGGGGTCATTTCGTAGAAAAACAGGTGCGGGAGCTCATTAGCACAGCTTATTTGCATATGCCACACCCCCTGGTATCACCGGAAGTGTGTCAGAAGGCAACACCCACTGCTCAGGCTCCACTGGACTGTTTTGGATTGCTAGCTATGGGGGGGCACGCAGATCCTTGTGCTCCTCGTGGCCCGGGGCTGCTCTGAGCAGTGGGCGGGGCTTGTTGCATGTGCCCGCCCCCTGGGCCATTTACTGCCAGAGCTCCGCTCCTGCAGGAAATGACCCCTGAGTATCAGAAAAAGTGGACGCTGCCCAATGTTCTACAGTATTTTTTCCTGGTAAGGAAAGCATATGCCAGAGCCATTTTAAACTTGAGGGCACCAGTCATCTGAGAGAACAGCAGGCACAAAAAATAAATTACTGTATGATGTAACAAGTGAAAATGAAGAGGAATCCCAGCTTCCTGAAGGACTGTAACTAGATTAATTTATATTATCACATTTCTGCTGTGCTATTTAGTTATCAGAAGCTATAATTTGTTACAGCTATTCCCAGGGCTATTTTTGGGCAGGAACGGAGTTCCGGCTGGCTCCTGAGTTGGCCACGCCCAGCAGGA
>NW_015173830.1:76102-79468 GCF_001447785.1 Gekko japonicus
GGCCACACCCAACAGCAGAAACTCATTAGGATTGACTACATTAGGGGTGTGTGGCCAGAAATAAGAATAAGAAGCAGAAGGTGAATAAGAAGCAAAAGGTGGGTGTGGCTGGATGAGCACACTTCTGGTAACATGAGGGTGTGGCCTAATATGCTAATGAGTTTCTGCTGTCGGGTGTGGCCTATTATGCTAATGAGTTCCTGCTGGGCTTTTTCTAGAAAAAAAGCCCTGGCTATTCCCATACATTGTCATAAAAAACCTGCATGACAAGTGCACTAACATGTCCTTTTTACAGATGGAGAAAACTGAGTCAAAGAGCAATCCAGTGAGTTCAGTACATAGCAGGAATTTGAAATCAGATCACTTTTGTCCTAGCTCAATAACAAGTCACTAAAATGGCTCAATTATGTAGCCTGTTTATATATTATTTCACATTAAGAAAACACTATAAGTGTATTCAACCGATACTCTACTCAACATTCTACACTGGTGGTAACACCTAGCAAAAGTAAAGGTAAAGGCTTCCCTTGCTCGAAAGCAAGTTGAATCTGACTCTAGGGGGAGGTGGCCATCCAAGTTTCCAAGACGGAGAGCCAGCTCTGTCCTAAGACGTCTCCGTGGTTATGTGGCTGGCATGACTAAATGCCGAGGCACACAGAATGCTGCTGCCTTCCCACTGAAGTGGTACTTAGTTATCTACTTGCAAATTCTTGCTTTCAAACGCCAAGCAAAACCAGTAACCAAATCATCACTGTGAATACCAAATTCAATGTACAAAATGCTTACACTCTTAAAACTTATAGCACCCTATGTCAAGAATCAAAGCATATAAAATGCAAGTTGGAGTGGGCCATCAATCAAGTCCACAGCAAATCTCAGACCTTGGCCAAAATATATCAACCCTAATATAAAGCATCATCCAGTTGATGGTGAGTACAGTTTAGCATGTTTACATAATATTTGCAAGAGACAGAACCACCTTCTAGATAGACAAAAGGGAAGTGCCCCATTTCCCAGTGGTTGATACATTCACTGTATGAGACCCCCGTCCCTATTTCGCTTTACTTGGAATTGGGCCAACAACGAATAACATCCGGTTTAGAACAATAATGTGAAAGGGTCCACAGTACAACTGCAGTAGGGTTGCCATTCCCCAGTTCTGGGCAGGTGATCCCCCAGTTTGGGGGGTTTCTGCCTGCCGGTGTCCAACTGGCCAGTGGGGGAAACCCCACCCCCCAATTAGCAACATCACCGTGTGACATCCCTGATGTGCTGACATCATGCAGAAGTGAGGACATCGCTTCAGAGATGTCACATGGTGATGCTCTGATTTTTGGACAAAACTCTATGGTTTGATGCCCATTTTACTATAGAGTTTTGCCCGAAAACCACGGCATCAACGAAGTACACACTTGTAGAAAGGTTTTACTTTATTTGAAGCTATAGGTGCATAGACAGAATCACTGTTCGGAATGAGGGGGGAGCAAAGAGCATGGCATGTTATAGTACATTCAAACCACTGTGGCCCAATTGCGGGGGTTCCCGCGCATGCCATCGGGCCTGGGAGCAAACGCTTCTAGGCAGCACATGTTATCTCTTTCTCACGGTGTTTCATGAGATCCTCCAAGTAACTAACAAGCAGCAGCAACCACCTGTGGCCTTGAGAGATATAGACGTTTCCGCAGCTAAGCAATTGAGCGCATCAACAGGTTTACATATGAAAGTGAAAGCAATCAAGCGCACACAGAAAGAAGAACACAAAACATTGGCAGCTTGCCGACACTTGCTAAGTACCTACTTCGGTATTTTCCCCATTTACTTAAGATCCAGTGTGATATCATGGGCTTGATCCAGGAAGACCGGAGGTCAAATCTCTGCTTAGCCTTGAAGATTGCTTGGTGGCTTTGGGCAAATCAACCTAACCTACCTCACAGGCTTGGCATGAGGATAAAATGTGAAAACCCCTCTGTACACTCCTCTGAGCCCACTGGGGGAATTTAGTAGACGGAGCTAGGTCAGAGTTGTGTTCGCTTTACTCAGAGGCTTAGTAGAGGCTCGCTTTCATGAAAAGAGATGAGGCAACTGATCATTCAGGTTTGTTGACTGGATCAGTGCCTGACTCTGCTAGACAGCACTCCTTATTTTGTTTTCAATCCTCTGTTCCTCTTCAACAAAACTCATCTATGAATTTCATGCCTCACAATTCTTTAGATTCCCAACCATGACTACAGTTCTTCTGCACTGAGAGTTTGCTCAGCCTCCCTTAGCGCAACTGATAGGCTGACATTTAAACAAAAAGAAGTCAAAAAATACCAAACCATATGAAAGAGAGAATTCAACTACAAACTCTACAGTCCACTGATCCAAACAGGCTTGTAATACAAAACAACTCAGTGAAATCAAATTCGCACGCGTCTTAAATGTAGCACATTGGCCAATCAGTAGTCTCCATTTCTGACATTTCTTCCCGAAGCTGAATTTCACTTAGAAAGACAAAAAATAAAATAAAAAATAGTCATGTACATGGTGTTTTATCAATATGTATATTGACACATTTCCAAGTACCTGCCCTGAAAAGCTTACAACCACACTGACCTTATGAAGAATTAAATGTTTTGCACAACAGTTTGATTAGACAAGTAAAACCTCAAAGGGATGCTGTACACACACACCCTGTTTTCAGTGCACATTCAAGGACAGATGAAACTACCTTGTGCTGAGTGAGACCACTAGTCTATCCAGGGCTTTTTTTAAAGAAAAATCCCAGCAGGAACTCATTAGCATAATAGGCCACACCCAACAGCAGAAACGCAGCAGCATATTAGGCCACACCCCGACAGTGCAGCTCATTAGCATATTAGGCCACACCCCATGCCTTCCCTTGGTTTGTCCGGGTGCCCCGCAACTGCGGGCTCCCCAGGCAAGCCAGACTTGGACAGGCTGGGGAAGGCACGGGGAGGCATTTAAAGGCCTCCCCGACCCTTCCAGCCCCCCTGGCCCACCTGCCTCAGAGTCGCAGCGGGGGGGTCACTCTCCAGGCCTTCCCTCTGTAGCCACGCATGCAGAGGTTTTGGCCGTAGTGGGCGTGGCCAACTCTGGAGCCAGCTGGAACTCCGTTCCTGTGCGTTCCTGCCCAAAACTAGCCCTGAGTCTATCGAGGTCTCTCTGTGTAGTCTATCTTGCAAGCAGAGCCACAGGGTCTCAGGCTCTTTCTTATCACCTTCCACCTGATCCCTTTAGCCAGAAACTGAGCCTGGGACTTTCTGTAGATAAAGCTGACGAGCCATGGCTTTCCCCCAGCCTTCATAACTGTGAGGTTAAGGGGTTCTAATACACCAGGTAAGACTGTACTTGACTGCTTAGAAG
>NW_015173830.1:80333-81441 GCF_001447785.1 Gekko japonicus
CTCTTATTTTCCCTCACAGGGTGTCTGTTGTGGGGAGGGGAAGGGAAAGGAGTTTGTAGGCCGCTCTGAGACTCCTTTGGGTAGTGAAGGGTGGGATATAAATCCAATCTCTTCTTCTTTTACCTCACAGGGTGTCTGTTGTGGGGAGGGGAAGGGAAAGGAGTATGTAGGACACTCTGAGACACCTTTGGGTATTAAAGGGCGGGGTATAAATCCAATCTCTTCTTTTCCCTCACAGGGTGCCTGTTGTGGGGAGGGGAAGGTAGAGGAGTTTGTAAGCTGCTCTGAGACACCTTTGGGTTGTGATGGGAAAGGTATAGATCCAATCTCTTCTTCTTCTTCTTCTTTTACCTCCCAGGGTGTCTGTTGTGGGGAGGGGAAGGGAAAGGAGTTTGTAAGCTGCTCTGAGACACCCTTGGGTAGTAAAGGGCGGAGTATAAATCCTAATCTCTTCTTCTTCTTCTTCTTCTAAATAGCTTGGGGACACTTCCTGTTGCCATCATGACAGGCCAAGGGAACATCATACCAAATCAGCCCCAGTACTGTATGACAAAGGGACATAAAGAGGTGGTCTTGGACACCTATTAACTGTACTTCTCCCACTTTGGAAACTTACCCAAGGTCGTCTGTTCTTACAGTGCGGCTCCATCTTTCTGTTTCAGCTCACTTTTAATTCTTGAGGTCATATTGGTACTTTTGAATAAAGGTGATTGTCTATTTTGAAATGTTGCTATATGTTTTCACACTGTTTACTGTGAACTTCATTTGTTCTCATCACCAAGCAAAGTTGGCTTTTTTGCTCAATTCACTGCATTATAATAGGTCTGCCAGTCTTCAGGTGGGGCCTGGAGATCTCCTACTATTAACAATTAATCTCCAGACAACAGAGATCAGTTCACCTGGAGAAGATGGCTGATTTGGAGAATGGGCTCTATGGTGCTGGACCCTGCTAAGGTCCTATCCCCCTGCCCTCCCCAGGCTCCACCCCCCCCAGATCTCTAGGTATTTTTGCACCCATAACTTGCAACCCTACGTTATAATTAAGCGGCAGCCTTCTTCTTCAACAAGAGCCGTAATGAGGGGGTGTGACGTCCTCCTTATTGGGGAG
>NW_015173831.1:0-19938 GCF_001447785.1 Gekko japonicus
ACTGGTAAGCAACCTGTTTTTCTCTTTCTGCCGCTGGTGAGAGAGGACTTGAAAGCAATAGCTTCTTCTGGACGTCCTGTGGGGAGATAATTTCTGAGGTAAAATCCTCTAAATTTAGCTTTACAATGGCGCTTTTTAAAAAATGTGATCAATGCGGAGCGAAGATGTCTCAGTCAGATGAGCACTCCTCCTGCCTCCTATGCCTGGGTGAGGGCCATAATACCGGCACTTGCCAGGCTTGTCACCATTTAACCCCGAATACAAGAGAGGGCAGAGCAGTCTGCCTTAAAGCCGCCCTTGGGGAGAGGGCTCTTCAGGGCACGTTAGAGGGTCCGTTGGGAAAAGCCAATATGAAAGGGATTCTCTGAGTGGTCATTGTTTGTCAACTACAGCAGTATTTCATAAGATCATAAGTGTATTTCATAAGAACATAATGTTGGATCAGGCCAATGGCCCATCCAGTCCAACGCTCTGTCACACAGTGGCCAAAAATACCAGGTGCCATCAGAAGGTCCAGCAGTGGGGCCAGGCCTTCAAGCATTTCCAGCCTTCAAGCATTTGTTTCTGTCAGTAAAATGTAGGGGGGGAGAGCATGTCAGGCCTGACAGCAGCCACTGGACAACTTGACACCATGCATCTTGCATAACTGCTCAACAGCCGCTGCCCCATGAAGTGTTGTGTAGTGGTTAGTGTTCTAGACAAGGATTTGACAGACCCAGTTTTGAATTTGAGTTCGGAGATTTTTGGGGTGGCGCCTGAGCGGTGGATGTTACCTTCTGACACACTTCCGGTGATGTCAGGGGGTGTGGCATATGCAAATAAGTTATGCTAATGAGCTCCTGCACCTCTTTTTCTACAAAATGACCCCTGGTTCCAAGCCTCCAAATGTTACCATGCAATGTAGACAACTAACGTCTATATTTCTACAGACATCTGTCCTCGATCCCTTCCAGTCCGGCTTCCACCCGGGTCAAGGGACGGAGACGATGCTGGCCGCCCTGACTGACTACCTCCATAGGCATCTGGATCGAGGTGGTGTGCTATTAGATCTGTCGGCCACGTTCGATATGGTCGACCACCAGTTGCTGGCCCACCGCCTCGCCAACGTTGGGATTCAGGGGCTTGCCCTTCAATGGTTTGCCTCTTTTCTCCAAGGTCGGGGACAAAGGGTGGCGATAGGGGATCAGCAGTCCCAGAGACATCCTCTTGAATGTGGGGTGCCTCAGGGGGCAGTGCTGTCCCCATTGCTGTTCAACATCTACATGTGCCCCTTTGCCCAGATTGCCCGGAGTTATGGGCTTGGGTGTCATCAATATGCAGATGACAGCCAGCTCTATCTGATACTGGGCGGCCGGTCGGACTCCGGACCGGATGACCTTTATCGGGCATTGCAGGCTGTGGCTGGGTGGCTCAGACTGAGCCGGTTGAAACTAAACCCAGCAAAGATGGAGGTCCTGGGCTTGAGTTGGGTCGGTCTGGGGTTGGGGCTCCCTCTCCCGTCCTTCGATCGGATGCCTTTGGTGCCAGCGTCGGAGGTTGGGAGTTTGGGTGTGCTCCTGGACTCCTCGTTAACGATGGAGGCCCAGGTGGCAGCCACTGCGAAGTCGGCTTTTTACCATCTTCGGCTGGCTCGGCAGTTGGTCCCCTTCCTTGATCACGATAACCTGGCCACTGTGATCCATGCGACAGTTACCTCGAGGTTGGACTACTGTAACTCTCTCTACTTGGGGCTGCCTTTGTCGCAAGTTCGGAAGTTGCAGCTAGTGCAGAATGCTGCAGCCAGGCTGTTGATGGGTCTCTCTAGGAGGGATCACATCCGGCCTGTGCTGAAAGCGCTGCACTGGCTGCCAATAGCATACCGGCTTCGCTTCAAAATGCTGGTTCTTACCTTTAAAGCCCTATATGGCCAGGGTCTGGCTTACCTAAGGGACCGCCTTTCCCCATATATTCCCCCAAGGGCACTACGGTCGGGGAGTCAACATCTCCTGGTTATTCCAGGCCCCAGGGACATCAAATTTGCTGCTATGAAGGCCAGGGCTTTCTCGGTGGTGGCTCCTACCTGGTGGAATGAGCTCCTGGAGGAGATCCGGGCCCTGCAGTACCTTTCGCAGTTCTGCAGGGCCTGCAAGACGGAGCTTTTCCACCAGGCTTTTGAGTAGGAGCCGCCGCCACCACTATTCCAAAGTTGTAACAAAAGCTGATACACTTTAACCCCAATACCTGGAAGAGCCAGATTAAATCGGCATAGGGCCACGAAACTCTTGCGCCAGTCTGACTTCCTGAACCTTGTCTACATCACAGGTTACTCTGAAGAGGCTACAGTATACACTGCCTTGAGCTCCTTGGAAGAACAGCAGGATAAAATGCACTGAATAAAACAAAAATTTACATAAAAGCAAGATAACTTATTTATATGCTATTTTGTGTGTTCTCAAAGCAGTTCATATCAAAAGCTACAAATAAGGGGTCCTCAGTAGGATATGGGCCAGGCAGAATGGAGAACTGTTACCTTAAGAATAGACATTCTGATAAACTTATGAAGCAACTCTATGGATAGAGACTTTCCTTCGTTTTCTCACTATGCAGGAAGTACTTCAGTTTTGGACAATTTGAAAGTAGATGAGCAAGCCTCTTAAGCATCTATGGTAAATTTACGACTCTACATTCTCAAAACCAGCTGCAGATATCCTCTGGGGTGGGTAGACATGGGTGTGTACACATGCTTGGTCAGGGACACCGGCAGAAGTTAGCCTTGTTCAAACAAGAGTATGAATTGGTCAGTCAGTTTTTTAGAATGTGAGAAATAAATGGATTTCAGGTTATCTACAAAATTATTAAATACCTGAACTGCATTTAAAAGCCATCATATAAGTTTTTGCAAAATACTCCTCTCTGCCACCAAGTTTGCAGATTTAAATTGTGTTTCAGCAGCCTTACATAACTAGGCCTGGGAAATGGGGCTGTCTCCTCTGAATACCCAGCATGCCAAAAATAAAGCCATTTCCTAATGACAGCTTTAAGTCATCATCCTACCGCAGGGTGGGGGGAAGCATCCCTTCAAAATGTGACAAGCTTACAGCACTAGCCAAACAGTTATCCAAAGCAACCCTGAAGAAGACTCATTTCCTCACAGTTGAAACGTCATTCATTGAAGTAAACGAGACTCATTGCTATAGTGTTGATCGTTGCTTCACCCCAAACCACAAGGAATCAGAGCACAAAGTAACAGCAGACACCATCTTTTCTGCAAACGCCAGTGTGTCCACATTAAAAGATCTTTATTTTTGGATCACCTCTCTTGTTGAACCACAGGATGGCAGTCACCACAGAAACCTGATACACTGTCCTAGGAAAAACATGCCTCAGAGATTCTGAATAAATAAAGCTACAAAGCCCAAGTTATGTACAGATACCTTAGGCAAAGATATTATGTTTACAAACCTATATACAGTAAAACAAATGTAAACAGTCAATGCAGCAAAGGACACACAGGGAAAGGGCTGATAAAATCCAAAACAGTGAGTGATAATTTTTTTTTGGGGGGGGGGGGCATCCTACCATGGCTTTAACTCCCTCTTTCCCCTGCTCTTGGGCAATTCTCATTAACAAGACCAAGCTCAGTCCACTGGTTTCTTTGAAACAAAATAGGCAAACCCAGCTGACTGGGGGGGGGGGTCACAAAATTAGATATTTTCCATGGCCCACATCTCAGGTCCCAGGTTCCCTCAGGTACATCATTTTCATTGGGAATACAGAAGAGCCATTCTGTAAATAGAAGTTCATACTGCATCCCAAGTGCACCAGCTGACCAGAGACATTTAGGCCTTTAACAACTGCTTTTTAACATGAATAGACTTATTCTGGGAAAGAAAAACGTAGCACAGGGAGCTTTGTGTGCTTAAGTGCAGGGTCTGGAGAAAAGGAAAGCCGTGGAAGTGGGGGAGGGACTGCTAAGGGACAAGCCAGCAGACCCATTTTAACTTGCAAAATTGGGGTGGGGGGAACAGAAGAAGGTGATTTGGGCAAGTGCAACTCCAGCATCCTGTGAGAAAGACATCAGCAGTGACATTAAAGAATCTCCATGATGGAAATAGAAGAAAATAGACTGTATTGACGTAAGGAGTGCTGTATGTATTCTGGGATCTTCTCCAGCCAGATTCTGAGTGCTGAAACATCCACTCAGTTCCAGCCGGGAGCACTAATGGAAACTATTGCAAGCAGCTCTTTCCTTGTTCTTTCAAGAACCAATCTGAAGTCACAATGTGGTCTTTCAACTGTTCATACACTCAGAGGGAGCATGCCCGGTGCTGACGATGGTCTGGAAGCTCCTAGACCTGGTGGTGGCCCTTGATCAAAGCCATTTACTGCCCTGTTGAAAACAAGAGAAGTCAGTCACCAAGAAGCAGACAGGCAAAAAGATGCATCCCAGTTACATTCCAGCACTGCATACAAAATTCAACCCATCTCCTAAGGGCTACCCACTCATGCAGCACTGCACTTCCCTTCTGCCATAATAAAAGCTAAATACAGACATGCTTATCAACGCACAACTGAGATGGAAGAATCTAAAAACTGTTAATCATCTGTGAACCAATAACTGAGCTCCTGGAATCCACATAGTAAAGAAGAAGAAGCACACCTTTTCACAGATACTTCTCCTCTTTGAAGACTTCAAACCAGCAGGACAGCTTCAAGCTTAGGAAGCTATAGCCCTTTGTGCTGACAGAATTATCTGGTGATCCTGAGATCTCCCAAACACAGGAGTTTGCAAGAGACATGTGGCCCCATTTAGATGACGCTAGCATTACCTCATGATCAATTATTTTAACAAACTGTGGTTGTCCACTGGAAATAGGAGGTTACCATATAAAAATTTACCCCCATTTTTGCAGGATGTGGTGGGGTGGGAGGCCCACCGCACCCGGCACCAATTCCAAGTGTTCCTCGGTTTTTTGAATTTCTACCGCTAATTCATCCCCAACTTCGCCCAAGTAGTTCTGCCCCTAACTGACTTGTTAAGAACAAAGGGGAAGGGTCCCGACAGTAAAAAGCCAGGTACCAAACTGGACTGGCCCCCAGAGTGCCAACAGGCCTTTGAGAACCTCAAGGGTTTGTTTACTTCAGAGCCCATTTTAAATCATCCTGACGAAAATAAACCTTTTATCATCCAAGTCAGCGCCTCGGAAGTGGCGATGGGAGGGGCAATCCTGCAACGGGCAGGATGGGAAGCTCCACCCCCTAGCATATGTGTCCAGGAAGTTCTCCCCCATGGAGTGCAATTGGGCTATTCGGGTCAAAGAGGCAGCCGCTATCAAACTGGCCCTGACAACCTGGAGGCACTGGTTGGAGGGGGCAAGGGTGCCATTTGAGGTATGGACAGACCACAAGAATTTGGAGGCATTACGCATGCCCAGGCACTTGAACGCCAAGCAACTCCGCTGGGCAGAGTTTTTCTCTAAATTTTGGTTCACCCTCCAACACCTCCCCGGGAAATCGAACTCGCTAGCTGACGCTCTGTCTCGCCTCCCGCAACATGACAGCCAGCGAGAGGAAGTCATAGACTCAATGTTCACACCCACCCAGCTGGGGGGGGGGCAGTAGTGACTCACAGCCAGGCAAAAGCGGAGGCACCCATTGGAGTAGAACCCTGGATTTGCAAGTTTAAAACAGCTTTTTCAGACGGGGACATGAAGGACATCTAAACTGACCCCTCAGCAGAGCAGAAGGGGGATGGGTGTTGGTATAGGGGTGGGCAGGTGTTCATACCCAGGACCCTGAGAGGGAAAATCCTGACTGTGGCACATGAAAATAAACTGGCAGGGCATTTTGGTTACCTGAAAACCATGTACCTCCTTCAAAGACAATTCTGGTGGCCGCACATGAGGGTGGACGTTTCTCAATACGTGGGTTCCTGCCAAACTTGCCTGATGGGGAAATGGAGACCAGGGAAGTCCCCAGGGACTTTACAACCCCTGGAAATGCCAGAGACACCATGGGCAGTGATTTCGATGGACTTTAAAACCAACTTACCACCCAGTAAAGGCCAAACAGTGATTAGGGTGGTGGTCGACACATTCTCCAAGCAGGCACATTTTATTCCTTGCAAACTGCCCTCGGCTAAAGCATTAGCCAAACTTTTCATGCACCACACCGTGAGGCTCCATTCTGTTCCTCGCAAGATCATTTCAGACAGGGGGTCGCAGTTTCTAGCTAAATTTTGGAAGGAGCTGCTGCAGGTATTGGGGGTAGAACAAGGTCTAAGCAGTTCCTATCACCCAGAGACGGACAGGCAAATGGACAGGGTGATTCAAGTGGTTGAACAGTTCCTCCGGTGTTTCACCAATTACCAGCAGGGCAACTGGGTCGTCCTCCTCCCTTATGCGGAATACAGTTATAATTCAGTACATATTTTCACTGGACTCTCCCCCTTTAAGGCTGTGCATGGGTACAAAGGGGGCCCCCTCCCCACAATAACCAATCAAGAACCCAAACCGGAAGTTTTACATTCATGGTGGGGGGATTTGAAGGAGCAATGGTCCACAATCCACGAGACTCTGAAAAAGGCGAAAGAGGACTACAAAAAATATGCAGATAAAGGGAAAGCTCCTGAATGGGATTTGCAGCCTGGGGACTCGGGGTACCTTTCGACAAATAATTTGAAAGGAATCCAATTGGGGAGGAAGTTGGGGTGGAAGTATATTGGGCCATTCAAGGTGGTGAGGGTTCTGAACCAAGTGGCCGTGGAGCTACCCAAGAATCTGAGACATATTCACCCTGTGTTTCATTTCAGTCTATTAAAAAGGGATCCGGGCCCAATTGAGTGGAGACCTCATCTAGCCACTCCACCTCCTCTGATGATTGATGGTGTGGCAAAATGGGGACCTGCCCTCAGCCCTGGGAGACTGAATAGCCGTTCTATGGCTCGCAAGCCCCTGTTTTTGCCTGCCCACCCTGCCTGGTGAGGCTATTTACTTCCTCTGTCGCTGCCACCACTCGCTGAATTGACACCGCCTTCCTAGAGGGACAGTGAGACCCCTCTGGCTGACTTCCCAACCCAGGAAAGTGGATATCTCAATCTTTGGGCACCCCCTGGAGAGTTGGCAACCCTCCAATTTGGGCTTGTTTGAGGTTTCCCTGGTCTCCCTTTGCCTCTGGTAACAAGCTGAGCAGGGAGGACTATGTGGTCAAGTCACAACCAGGCTTTATAATTTCAAAAAGAAGATTTATTTAAACTATGTACAAGTTAGGCACAGAAAATAAACACAATCTAAATGCAATTCTCTGTCCCCTACGCACACCCTCTCTACCTCTATAGTACGTGGCTGCAGGCCAGGATTTGCTTTCCCCCTCCTCGTTGGAAAGAAAATCCAGCCCTCCTCAGGACTGGTCACCAATACTGCTAACCCTCCGGGCTGTCCACCATGATTTATAGTGGCCTGGACTGACCACGGAGTGTTGGTAGTAGAAGTACCACCTGTATGCACCCTTTGAAGCTGCTGTTCAAGCTCAGGCAAAGGCCAAAACTAAAAGCCTCCCTGGAGAGCCAGAGCCTTTATCTGCCTGGCTCCGTCCCCAGGGTGGGTCCCTACTTTCCCACACTTTTCCCGTAGAGCTGCTGGGAAATGTAGGCAGGGAGATATGGTAGCCCCATTGTTCCCTATGGAGCACCTCCCCCCTCCAGAGGACTACCAGACAGGCAGCCATTTTAAAATAACCTGCTGCCTCTGCCTGGCAGCCATTTCATTATAGATGGTGAACCTCACCATGAAGTAGAAGAGATACTTGATGCTAAGTTGATACGGAACAAACTGTACTTTGATGAATCGCATAATGAGTGGGTGAAATGCAAACATGTTAGCGCTCCCTCTTTAACTTGGGCATTCCATAACAAGTACCCGCACAAACTGAAGGGGTAGGAGGTCTTGAGGGGGGCAGTATGTCAGACTCCCTGTGCATTTTGCATTTTACAGCTCGCCTGTCATTGGGAGAGAAGGTTCCTCTATCGCTCTCTTTGATGTGCCTGGGCTTGTCACCCTAGCGATGCCAAATGTCCTGGCTTCTCAAATGTCTGTGATCCTGTTTTCCTTACTAGGTAAAGGCTACATGCCTACGGGGGAAGGGGGGGGGAGCTGATGGTTAGTTCTGGCAGGCAAATACCGTAGGGTGATTGGGTCCTGATCTTTAGTGCCTTTCCTTGAATCCACTATATCTACAACCTTCACGCATTTAACTTTAGTCCTAACAATAGATGTGTCTAAGATGGTATCTATCAACTATCTCAAT
The DNA here is from genome assembly GCF_001447785.1 of Gekko japonicus. NCBI lineage: Eukaryota > Metazoa > Chordata > Lepidosauria > Squamata > Gekkonidae > Gekko > Gekko japonicus. The sequence continues at coordinate 8,284 of NW_015173831.1, forward strand.
AAAGTTAGCTTTCTACAAACTGGCTGGTGTTGAGAACTGATTTAACCAGGAACCTGACACCCACATGCACACACCAAACATACCATTGTTTCCATCATCTTGATTCGGAGGGAACTGATGTAATGACTGCTACAGCTGTCCACCCCCCACCCCCGTACCAGGCTGTACAGGAGAGCAATACCATCCCATTTTAGAACAAAAGCCAAGACAGACCACTAGGACTAAATAGATTGTGGAAAGAGATTAATTTCTTACTGTGCTAAGTAGTCCATGGCATAAGATCAGTGATGCTGAGGATGGCTACACTTGGAGATTCTAAAATTTATCATCTACAAAGTTACAAAGAGCCAGTTTGGTGCATAGATTGTGGAAAGAGATTAATTTCTTACTGTGCTAAGTAGTCCATGGCATAAGATCAGTGATGCTGAGGATGGCTACACTTGGAGATTCTAAAATTTATCATCTACAAAGTTACAAAGAGCCAGTTTGGTGCAGTGGTTAAGTGCACGGACTCTAATCTGGGAGAACCAAGTTTGAGTCCCCACTCCACTACTTGAGAGCTCTCTCAGCCCCACCTACCTCACAGGGTGTCTGTTGTGGGGAGGGGAAGGGAAAGGAGTTTGTAAGCCGCTCTGAGACTCCTTTGGGTAGTGAAGGGCAGGGTATAAATCCATCTTCTTCTTCTTCTAAATCAGAAAGCTCAGTGATTCACAGCTTCCAGATTAAGGGAATTTGCTTCAGATACTTTCAGTCTTTTCCCCATTCCCAATGAGAGTGTTGGCTTGGGTTTTTTGACAGTGTGTGAAAAAGGGAAGAGAGAAACTGGATAAGAGCAGACTACAGGTGTACTGGAAGAATGGAGGAGCTAAGAGCAAGATCAGCACAAACTGGCTTACATTTTAGCATTTTGTTTTCTACTATCCAAATGTGCAACACCTATTTTTGAGAAGAGGAGCCAGAGATCAGACCGGGCACAGATATCTGAGTTCAGGCATTTGCAGCATGATCACTATCAATGCCCACAGTTCCTACAGGGCCTGAAATTTCATGACTTCCTAAATATCTTAACGTGGATTAAATCTGCACATATCACAGTGTTTTCTGTTTTCTCTTGTATGCATTTTGTTTCTTTAAGAAGTCAGCATGGCCAGGAACCAAAGATACCATCTGGCTGCGGAAGTGAAATCAAGTTACTAACCCATTCTTGCAATCACATGCCTGGTCATATATTGGCTACAAGCTATTCCTGTTCACACGGCTGACAAAAGATGCACCACAGTTATGATTGTTCCAAAGGAACTTGACAGAATAAAATCAATATGGTGACCCATCTTAGCCAATTGTTAGGGCTCTGGCTTCCAGGTCACCAACTCTAGCAGATTCTTAGGCAGCTGGGGACTTCTACAGTAAGCTAAATGAAGAAGACAGAATACAGACTGAAAATACCAGTGAGCCAGAAACAAAACTAGCCTGAGACAACCAAGCCAGCTCACCCTTACTAAAACCTTTGGGAACTGCTGAGCTAGCCACACAAAGGAGTTACTAGGTGACAGCCAAGAGTTGAAATACATAACTTTGGTTGCTCAGTTTCCTTTGTAATTAGCCAGGGTAGGTGAACCATTAAAGTCTCTTCCCATCTGAACGGCATCAATATGGGGATGACGGATCTCTCCCAAGGACCCCTGTGGCATCACTACTCAAGGAGCTCTTTTCACCCCGCTCAAAAAGCAGAAGCATCACCCATGTTCTTCAAGTTTTGTGACACTCACTCTATTTGTAACACATGCAAGGAGGACAGTACAACAGAGAAGAAGCACTGCTCCGTGGATGAAAATCTGCCATGTGAAGCCAACCAACTTGTCAAGTCACATGACAAAAATCAAAGTACAGCACAAGGTTAGTATATCAGCCCCCATTCCCTCAGTAGCCCAACACTCATCTCCAAGCACTGACAAATCATCATGCCAAACAGATGCAGTTACCCATGACATTTGCAGGGAATCTGACCTAGCCAAACAGGAAAGATGGAAACAATGCATGTAAATACACCAGTAACAACAAGCATCTTCAGAAGAAACAGGCTGTTTACCTGTAAAACTGATGATCTTTGAGTGGACCTTTGTGCAATATCACACGTGGGTTGGGCGCCTGCACATGACCTCATCGGAGAATGTTCCAGAACTTGCCTCAGAAGTCTTTTGGCAGGCTCTCTTCCCGCTCTGGGGAGTAGGCACACACTGTGCATTCATGGAGCGGGGTAGAGAGTCGCCTCCCACTCAGTTCCTTCGACTGCTACCGGTAAGTCTCGACAAAAATCAGGTAAGAGATCGCGATGCCAACAGTGGGGAAGGTCGGGTGGGATTGTGGTACTGCACAGAGAACCACTCGAAGATCATCAGTTACAGGTAAGCAACCTGTTTATCTTCGTCGTGGTCTCTGTGCAGTCCCACACAAAGGTGACTGAAGAGCTGAACCAGGTGGATGAGGGAGCTGGCAGCTGAAAAACAAGAAGCAAAGTAATTCTAATTCCAATATACAGGTCTTACCTGAGAACTGTGAAGACTCATGTGAAGAGGGATCGAAGCACCACCTGGCCAAAAGCAGCATCCCGTTGAGACCAAACGTCCAGTGGATAGTGGGACACGAAGGTTGATGAGGAAGACCATGTGGTAGCTGCACATATGTCTTCTAACGGGATACCTGCCAGGAAAGCTGTCAAAGTCGATACAGCTCTGGTGGAGTGAACGGTAACACAGGTAGGTAAGGGTTGTTTCACGAGCTCATAACAAAGCACGATAGTCAAAGACACCCAATTGGACAGCCTTTGTGAAGAAATACTATGACCTTTCTGTGGTGCTCCATAGGCAACAAAAAGTCTTTCAGATTTTCAGAAAGGTTTAGTGTGATGGAGATAAAAGGAGAGAGCACAACGGACACCTAGGGAGTGCAATGCTCTCTGAGTCACATCAGCAGGGTTTTGGAAAAACACTGGCAGAGTAGAAGACTTCAAAAGATGGAAAGCGGAGACTCCCTTGGGAAGGAAAGCAGGGTCCGGCTGCAGAACGACTTTGTCTTTATGGAAAACCGTATAGGGAGCATCAGCCCGAAAGGCAGCTAGTTGTCCCACTCGGTGAGCTGTGGTAATCACCACTAAGAATGCCATTTTCCAATAAAGTAAACACAGGTCTGAAGAAGCCAGGGGCTTGAACAGGTGACCCATCAATTGGGAAAGAACCAAAGGGACCACATCGGTACCAGTGGCTTTCGAGGTTGGCACAAATGCAGAAGGCCTTTTAAGAAAGATTTTGTAATACAATGGGGGGGAAAACCAAGGAGCCTTCAACCAGGGAATGGTGGGCTGAGATGGCAGCAAGGTGAACTTTCACCGAGGAGTAGGTAAGTCCAGAGTCCTTTAGGGACATGATATAGAAAAAATATTCGCCAAACTCGCTTCAAAGGGAGCAAAAGAGAGGTTGGAAGCATAGGCTGCAAAGCAACACCATTTCATCCGATATGCTTGACGGGTAGACGGTTTTCATGCATTCAATAATACTTCAGAAATGGGAGGAGGGAAGGTTACTGCAGAATCCTCCAAGCTGTAAATTTGAAAAAAGTGGGATCATGATGAAGAACCTGACCTCAATCCCAAGAGAGGAGGTCCAATCTGGGAGGCAGATGCAAAAAAACTCACCTGGATAGACAAAGGAGGTGAGGGAACCATGCCTGACGAGCCACTTGAACACTCTTGCCAAAAACTGTGGGCAGAAATGATTTTAGGGCTCAGTGTACTGCCATGAGTTCCAAGCAACTGATATGAAGTGATGCCTCACGACGGGACCAGGTTCCTCTCGCAGATAAAACCCCACACTAGGCTCCCCAACCCCAGAGGGAGGGATCTGTTGATAGTTGAACTCCAGAGTTGGATGCCGAAATGGCATGCCACAAAGGAGGTGCGTTGGGGTTGACCACCAGTGAAGCGTGAGGAGAACATCCGAGGAGATGCGTAGGAGCTTGTCCAGCAGATGTAGTTGAAGATTGAATGAATGAATGAACCAGAGTTGCAGGGGCCATATTTGGAGTCAGGCATAGGGAACAACAAACACCGTCGAGGTGAAGAGTCCCAGCAACTTCATGATGGATCGAGCTGTTTGTACAGGATGCACAAGACAGGTAGAGACCAGGTTGATTATGGACTGCGCCCTGGACTCCAGGAGAAATGCCATCTCAAGTCTGGTATCGAGGCAAGCCCCCATAAATAACAGTCTGGGCTGGCTTGAGTAAGGACTTCAGGAGATTCACGAGAAGACAGAGTATCAGGACTGGATGTTTCTTTGGTATCCCTGCCCCCCTTAGACTTTGTCTTTGTGATATGGGGGAAGTATGGCAAGCATCCTGGGAGTCTCCGGCAGACTTCAGATCTAGTTTCCAGGCTCCACTTTAAAAGGAACACCAGTCCAGGTGCTCGAGCTCCTCTGGGTTAGGAATTTAACTAAATTTTGATTATGTTCTGTTTGACAAGGAATACTGGACTCTGCATTACTAAATATGCTGGCAGGGACGTTGCCTTACAAGCCCTGTTGTGCTTGAGGGCTCTGGCGCGACGAAGGCTCTGGCGTGGCGAGGCTTGCAGGGATTACCACTCCCCTGCTCCCTGGTGTGGCCTGTGCCTAGCAGGGACTGCGCCGCTGCATGGGGGCCTTGCTGGACGCCAAGAGCTGTGCTCCCAGCGTGGAGTGCTCCTGATGCGGAGTGAGCCGACTGTGGAGTCGAGGGGGGGCGGTCCTCGGTGTGGAGGCCCCTATGTGCGCCTGCTTTGTTGCTATCGGAGTGAGGCGAGAGCGCGAGCTCGGCTGGAGGACTCTGCGGGGCAGCGCGGAAGTCTCCGGGACGACGCCCAGAAGACCGCGCCCAGAAAGATCGAGAGCACGGGCTCAGCTGTAGTGGGGGAGACACAGCGGGATGTCAGAGACTTAGGAAAGTAGCAAAGCTGCCAGCTGTGCTGGTGTAATGTGATCAGAGTAGATATAACTGGAGTTAGATCCAGAGGACAAGACGCTGAAGATGAAGGGCCAAACACACACGTGGATGTCAATAGGCCAGAAATTATAATGAGGTTGAGGTTGAGGCCCCAGTACCATCAGACTTTTTAGATTTATGTGGTTTTTAAGCTTTTTTTGTGGAGTCCCCATGTCTAACAATTTCTGTGGGGCTGTAGAGGAATGGGAAGCTGCAGAGGACATCGTAGAATGCAGCACAGCCTTGAGAAGTATCACTTTCAAGTGGGCAGCTCAATTACATTGGGCCTGCTTGGTAAACTTGGCGTAGTGAGGGCAGCCCTCGGCCCGGTGCAGTTCTCCGAGGCAAAGAAGACACAAATCGTGCCCGTTGTTGGGGGGAAGTTTGGCATGGCAATGGTGGCACCCCTTGAAGAATAGAGTACAGCCTATTCACACACCCACACACCGTCCTGACTAGGGAGGGGAAGGGGAAGAGGGAAAGAAAGGGTGAGGGAAATTGGCAGATTTTTCCTTTTATTTTAGGAGTGGAAGAAAATAAAGCAAAAGAAGAAAGAAAAGGAGTTTAGGAGTCCGAAGACAAGGCAGGAGACTTAGCTGAGGCAAGTGAAGAGCAGAACAGGAGAGGTGTGAATGCAAGGGCAGTCGAAGAAAAACTGAATGGGAAGTGGCTCTCTACCCAGCTCCAGGCATGTGCAGTGTGTGCCTGCTCCCCAGAGCAGGAAGAGAGCCCGCCAAAAGACTTCTGAGGCAAGCTCTGGAACATTCTTCAGCGAGGTCGTGCACAGGCACCTAACCCATGTGTGGGACTGCACAGAGACCACGATGAAAATCCACAAGTTATTAGTACATTCTGGCAGGCTATTTAAGAACCAGTTCTTAAGCCCACATAGAAAGTCTCCTAAACTCCACTGAACATAATACATAGCACTGCAATAGCAAGGTTTGAGAACATATTAAAAACAAAAGGTCTTTTATTTCCTGTTTCACTAACAACACATAGGATTGTGCCTGCACATAAACATGAATGTAGAGACATCGTATATACTTCTGATGACCAGAGCTTTTACTCTTAAAAGATTATACCCCCCCCCCAAAATCCTGTGATCTCCAAGATGCTACTAGAATCTAGCTGTTCTACTGCCGAACCACACAGCTACCCTCTGAAACAATTTCTGGAAACAAAGCTAGTGGGGTCTATGGAGGGTTTAAAGGGGACAGATATTTAGCAGTAGCTGAATACAACCTTATCAAGATAGTAGTATTCAGAATTTAAGAAAAGAGGGCATTAGCAATAAGCTAATGGAAGGTACAAAGCAGACCAAACATTCTTCAGAGGGTTAGAAGCCAAAGCTTACTCTACTTATGCTGCTTTTATTGTGTGACAGAACAATGTGCCTTCTTGGCTTGATCTGAATGACAATGAAAACAAGAAAAGTCACCCACTCAGCTGGGCAAGGAGGTCTAAAGAAGAGCTCAGAAAGGATTTCACAGAAAGTAATTTCCTGTTTGTCAGTCTACCAGATGTGAAATTCGCTGCCCTGAGAAAGTCACCTTAGTGAACAAGCTCTCTTTCAGATCCAGGCTAAGTCTCCATCTCCCTTAAACTCTCCTGCCATTAACAATTATGAATTATGCTGGCTTTAGTGAGCCTCGTGTACATGCACTATGTATACGTAACACTGAACAAATTTCCCTATGACTCTCAGCAGCACAGTCTCCGTCCCACCACATTGATTTGGCGTGTCACCGAATTCTTCCACATCTTAGAAAGCAAAACTGTGCAGTCAAAGCAACTAGCACATCAGCAGCAAAGCCAGCAGTACAGCAATGAGCAAGTTACCTCAGTCAGTCCCACCACCCAACCACAGGTTTTTCATAAGGCAGCAGCAGCAGCAGACTGGGTCAGGTCCACAAGCATACGTGGCTGATTCAGGATCCAGCGACAAGTGGGGGCAGGGAGAAGAGTACAGGGGCTAGAGAGAGAGAAAAGATGGGAAGAGGAGAAGAAAGGGCATGCCTGAGCTCACTTTCTGTGCCACAACAAGCTATAGCTCAGCCCCAGTCAGCCACATTAGAATAGGGGAAATGGCAGCCAAAACACAATAAACCAATGGGTGCTCAACACAACGGAAATAGTTCATACTTTGACAGAACAGGGAGAAAGGAGAGGAAAGCAGCAGCAAAGGAAGAGGAACACTGTGCAAGAGTCACGGAGTGTCAGGGCCAAGAGCAGGAACGACTGGGGAAAGTGCCCATTGATGATGTTACCTGCACACTTCTGGGATGTTTAGGTACTTCTAGTCCTTGCTGCCCAAAAACTTATCTTTATGGTACATATGGAAAGTAGCTGCTGTTCCCCAGACAACTCCAGTTCTACCCTTAGACAATATTTTTAAAGATATCTGTTCACCATATTAGACAATAGACAGGCACAGAGACCACCTAACCACTGCTTTAAAAGGACTACAGCTGTCTATTACTCTGGCTTAATTTTTATTTTACCCTGTGTGTACAGTTACTGCACATAATACAGAAGTGTTATCTACATTAAACAGGACATAAGCTGACATCCAGGGATAGATAATGAATAATGAGGCTCAAATAGAAGGGAGTCTAATGGTTGGAGAAATACAGGCCGAGTTCACTGTACTAGTTCAGGAAATGCTTTGCTAAAGGAAAGTGGCTTGGGGAAAGATCTCAGGAAGAAGTTCAGCTGTTGTAAACAGACGTAGAAGACGCTGGGCCAATATAAGAGAACAGAAGAGGTAACACAAAATACACAGAAGCTTGAATGCTTCTTGTGGGTCAATTACAACCTACTCAACACAAAGCAGACCAGAATGCAGATGGAACAGGGAGTGACCCTTCCTTTGCTGCAATCTGCTTATTGTTCACAGCATGGCTCAAAATAGCAAGTGTGGGTCTTAAGAAGCTTGTCATGGGATTTGAGATCATGAACTGCAAGCAGCAGTTCAGTAGGTATTTCACTGCTGTAGTGCTAGCCTACACATCGAATACCAAATGCAGACCTCCACACAGGACTGTAGGTCTGCAAGTAATTTCCTCTCCTTGTGCAAATCCTGTAGATACAAGCTTGGTCTGCAAGCTATGCAGAAAACACTATTCAACCATGCACAAAGCTAGTCTGCAGAGCTTCTATGCAAGGTTGCTCCTGAAGGACTCATTTGTGCTATGCAAGATACACGACATTTATCTGTGTCTATTGTCATTCACTAGGCTTGAGAGACCAAGATGCAGGAAAGAGAAGGAACATGACTGACTGTTTCAAAGTCAGTTACAGAATCTTATACATCCAGAAGTTAGCACATGCAGCCTCCCAACCTAACCCATCTTAATCAAATATTCCATGGGAAATTCAAGGGGGAGAGAAATGGATGCTCTGTGGGTTTGACCAATGACAGCTGAAGTCATATTGCCCTTCACTGAAAAAGTCAGTCCCATTTTCAGGGGATGGGTAACCAAAGCAGGAAAAGCTGCAGTCCAGGCCTAGCCTATTTTAAATACACTATGCACTGCTTACTCTGAGGAATGTGACCATATTTGCCATCAACACTTCCCCCAGTTCAGCAGAACAACGCAGAGATTACAAAAGGACTCAGTACTAGGTATGTGTACAAAAAAAAATGGTATTTCTCGGGTTCGGGTATACCAAACCTGAAAAATATCAGTATATACCGATATTCCTGAACCCCAATACCGGTATGATATTGGGATCTGGGAAATAATCAATATTGCTGAATTTATTTAGCAAAGCTCTCTTTACGTATCTTTCCTTCCCTCCCCAAGTCGCACTGTGGCTGAAGCACACCTCAGTGAGTGAAGAGAACGCGTTTAAAGCCTTCCCTTCACTTGCTGAGGTGTGCCGCCACTGCAGCACAACTCAGGGAAGGAAGGGAAGGTATTTAAAGTCTTTTTAAATACCTTCCCTTCATTCCCTGAGGCATGCTGCCACTGCATCATAACTTGGGGAGGGAAGGGAAGGTATTTAAAGTTTAAATGCTTGACTCACAGAGTTGCGCAATCGCAGGGGCACAACTTTGTGAGTCACATGGGTGGCTTGGTTTGCTTTCCCTTTAAATGGCTTTTGCACAGCCAAGCCCTGCGCAAGGAACCCGGAAGCACTGCAAGTGGAAGGGGGGGTGAACTCACGCCGCTTCAGCTAGTGAAGTGGAGCCCGAAAAAAAGCTGAATAATATCAGCTTTTATTCGGGCTCAGCTAGATCGATAGCCAAATCAGATTAGGAAATCTGATTCGGCTGAATAAATACCCCCAAAACACCAGCTTGGTATATAGCGAGCACACACCCCACTTAGTACTTTTTTTTTTTTTTTTGCTTTCTACAACCAACTCAGGTTGCCATCCTCAGAGACACAAGTGTTTCTACTTCCTGGCTTAGCAAAAGACTGCAGGAAGAGTGCCTCCATAGGCTGCAGCCCAAATACATAGAGCAAGATGCCTATAGGTCAAACATGGAAGGTTTCTACCTGTTAGAATCTAATTCTATGATCCACCTCTTAGGTTGAGTTCCAGATCCATTTCAAGGTATTGGTACTGACCTTTAAAGCCTTGCGCAGCCTGAGACTGACATACCTGAGGAACCGCCTCTCCCCATATGTGTCCCAGAGAGTGTTGCACTCTGCTGGTCAAGATCTGCTGGTTGTCCCCAGCTCAAGGGATGTCTGCTTAGCCTCGGCCAGGGCCTTTTCTGCCCTAGCCCCAGCCTGGTGGAACACAATCCCATCTGAGGGCTTCTATTGTCCTGGCCCCACTGGTGTACCTCCTGATAGCACCTGGTATTTTTGTAAACAAGTATAAAGCCAACAGTCGTGATAGTCTACCCCTAGTGTAGCCAATCCTTCTAAAAATTGTATTTTTGTACACTACAGAATATCTCCTGAAGAAGTTCCATTTTTTGAAACGTTGTTATATAATCCGGAGACGATGTTGATTATGTACCTTGGTTCAAGGATTTTCTTATGATTTGTTTATCATGTTGTAGTGCTTCAGATTGTAATACATAGATAGCATTCTTTACAAGTCTTAATGACTGTTTGATTTTTGGGTCAGACTATCACGTCTGTTGGCTTTATACTTGTTTACTGATCGGGTCGTTTTTGTCCAGATTTACCAGGTATTTTTGGCCACTGTGTGACAGAGTATTGGACTAGATGGGCCATTGGCCTGATCCAACATTGGCTTTTCTTATGTTCTTATCAGGGCCCTGTGGGACTTACTATTGTTCTACAGGGCCTGTAAAACGGAGCTATTCTGCCAGGCCTTTGGCTGAGGCAGTGGGCGTTCACTAAAAACCAGCCTCCACTGCTGAAGTTGAATCTTACCACTTCTACACAGCCTAGATTAAGATCTCAGAGACCCAATGACACCAACTTGGAAACTATATACAGAGATAAACAGTGTGACCTGTTTCAATCTATGTCATTTAAAATGTTTTTAACCATTTTGCAACATTGTATTTATGTGTTTTAGAACTTATTTGTGATCTGCCTTGAGCCCGCTTGTGGGGAGGGCAGAATATATATTGAAATAAATAAGTCACAAGATCAACCTAAACTTACGCTTTGTCATAGAATGTTGTATGTCCCGAATGACAGAACTTCATGCCATTGCTGTTGATCATGCTGCTGTTTATATTCCCTGAAACAAAAGATTTCCGTGATGCCTGGTCTTTTGCAAAGTTTCTGCAAGCAGCTAGTTTGGATTCCAAGGCCTGAAAATGGAGTGAAAGACACACATCTTTATTAATTAGCCATCATGAAGAATAACAAAAACAGTATCAGCATTAGAAGGGTCAACATGATAAAAGCTTCAGCAAAGTATCAGGGCCAGACTGGCCACCATTCACACCACATTCTTAAGACCAACTGCCAAGTTTCATGGTAGTCCATTGAGGGAAAGTTAGTTTTCCAAAGGTCTAGACAGATCAGACTGTGTAACACAGAACTTCCAGAAATTACAGCCAATCCTACAAAATGTTTAGAACAGTAGCTGAAACAGCTCTTTGAAACCCTTCAGTACACAGGAGAAAAAACTGGGAACAGCTGGCAAGAAAGCATACCTGGAGGTATTTGTTAAGAACATAAAGTAAAAGAAAAAAAGCCCTGATGGATCAGACCAAAAGTCTATTTAGTCCAGTATCCCATTTCTCACAGACACCCACCGGAGATCTCCGAGAAGCCCAAAAGCAGGAAATGAATGCAAAAGGGACCCTCCCACATCAGTTCTGAGGACCACTAATGAACCAGTGCATCCATACTTTGCTAAGCCTCCTTAAGAGATACTGAAGACAACAGTTGTGATAACCAAGTTATCCCACAAATATTTTCTGATGCAAAAAGCTGTGCTAACTGTGCCCATACACCTTCATTACTCAGTGCTATTTAGTGTTACACTTACACCAATGAAACTTAGCATCTGCTGTTTACGGTCATACCAGATGAAAGCCGTTTAGCTTGCAGCTCATACTAAGGATACCAGTCATGTGACAGCATTTAGGGTGCGCATTAGGCCATATTTCAACATATCCAGATACCAAAACTCTGCACGCTTCTTACCCCCACTTTTCTTAGGAGATCACCCACAATGTTGAGTGCAGAT
>NW_015173831.1:22648-36296 GCF_001447785.1 Gekko japonicus
CTTTAAAAAGTGTGAGGCTTGCTTTCAGCAGTAATTAATTAAGTAAAATTGATTATTAACTAAACATATACAAAAGGCAATCAGGTAAAGGCAATCAATATACAGTCTGATAAAAGCTTAAGTTGTAAAAATATTTTTAAAATATGTACACTGTCAGGAGGACTATATTAAAATTCTTTCAAGTAAACAACTGTGTATAGAGAGTCACCTAAAGTAGTAATAATAAAAACAATTTAAAGAGCTAACGGTTGTTTGATATATGCAGAATACGTAGAGCTGTGCAATGTTTTTAAGTGCCTTCTAATGAACTGTGGACTGGCTTTGGAAAGACCTCCCCACTCCTTAAAGGGTGAGGATCCGAAAGCGATCTCAACACTCAACAGCTAAAGTGTAAACCCCCCCTCCCTTAGCTAATCACAGGTATTTAAGTAGAACCCATTAGAATAAGAATGCAAATAGGTCAGTTACGTAAAAATCAACATCACCGTTTGAAGTGGTAAATTGCCCGCAGCTGCCAACAATGAGGACAATTCACGGGGGAAGACTTTGTTGCTTCTTTTAGGAGATCCCGGTGATTTATGGCACCGTTTGTTAGATCGTCCACTAGTGTCCATAGGCTCCGAGATTCTAAGCGTTTCCAGGAGTTCCAGTCGTGTGTCTTCATCAATCACATGTAGAGTAGATCCCCAATGTGTCACCTGTAAGCTGCCCGACACCAGCCATCTATAGTGAATGTTAGCTTGTAGAAGGCGGGAAGTTATTGTCTTCAGGGATTTGCGAATTTTGAGGGCTTCTTGAGGCACATCGGGGTAGACTTGTATTTGACAATCTTTATACATTAGGTAGCCTTTATCAGAAGCTTTTTAAAAAATACGTTGTCTGGTTCGCCCATCTGCGAACTGAACCAATATATCTCTTGGCCCCCAGCGTTTCGGATTAGCCACAGGACCTATACGATATGCCTTTAAGATGGCTGGTGCCACCCCGTTTTCTAATTGAAATACAAAGGCTAGCCAAGTTGCCACAAAGCAAATTAGATCTGCACTTCTTCCTCTGCCTCGGGGATCCTTTGAAATTTCATGTTCAACTGTCTTATTTGTGCCCAAAGGTGAGAAGACATTCTTTGAAATTTGTTTCTCGTGTTTGGAGCTCCTGAATGTCGTTTTTTAAAAGCAGGCCCATGTTAAGGGCTGACTCTGCTGTGTTGGAGGTTTTAGCCAGTGCAGTTTGAATTTCAGTTAATTGTTCACAAACTGGTTGGATAGAGAGCAGAATATATTTGGTAAGTCTCTTTTCCATTCTTTCTAGCAGGAGAGGGAGGTCTTGCCTGTCAGTAGGGGCTTCCAGCGATTTAGACAGAGACGGGTCAGCAGGCCATTTTAGATTATTCCATGCCAAATTTTCCCCGTTCTGCTGTGTTATTTCTCGGGCTAAAAAGTTTTGAGCAGGCTTTGTGGACATTTTAGTTGAGAGGGTTTTAGGACCGTAGTTCTTACCCATTCCTTTTTAGTCTTGGGTCTTGATTTGGGTCTTTAGTAGTGCATTAAGAGAGGGGAGAGACGGAGCTCACAGATTAAGCGACTGCCATACTCCTCGGCGTCGCCATACCCCCCAGATCCAGCTTCTCTTCATAATAATGAGTCATCTAATCACATAGATCAGGGGTGTCAAACATAAGGCCCAGGGGCTGGAACCAGCCAGTCCAGGGCTGTTATGTGGCCCACGAGCAACTGGTGCAAGGGAGGGAACAGGAGGCTGCTCAGGGGGTGGGTGGGCACAGCCACTCCAACTGTGGCTTCAGCACAGTGGGACAACCTCATCTGCAGCAGTCAAACAGAACCCCTTCATTTCAGGGACTGGTAATTTCGGGGCCACTGCAGCCTCATTCATACCTCTCCACTCAGCCTACAGTTCCAGAGATGCTGTCCCAAATGGTGTCAGGGATAAGCATTTGCACTTGGGGGGGCTGCAGACAATCCTCTGTTGGGGGACAAAAGCGTCTGCCCAGCACTGCACTGCTGGCTCTCCAGTCCGCCCATGTGGCTTTTCCTCTGCACTCCCCTCCCAGCCCATGGGACCTTGCAGTGAGTACACACCAACTCAGAGCTTACCAGTTGCTGTCCTTTACACAGTTTATATCTCCAGCACCTGGCACTACATTTTATGGCACAAATGGCCCAGACTGACAAAGTGGCATTTATGTCAGATCCGGCCCTCATAACAAATTAGTTTGACACCTCTGACCTAGATAAAAGTCATTAGGGCATCTGCAATAACATCTCTGCCTATACAAGCCAAGAGCAAGGCTAAGCTAAGCTGTCTTCCAACATCAGCATCAGACTCTGTGAGTATACATAGTCATAAGCCAAACCCATACTGTCAGTGCCCTGAATGTTTATCTCGCATGTTCCCAGTCTCTATGCTGTTATTATACAAGAATAACAGAAACAAAATGTAAATAAGTCACACAAAGTAGCACATATTTCCTTATACGACCAAAAGTTTCTTCCAAGTTTTTCTTAGGACCAATATTTCAGGAGTACTAAAGCTGAAACTATACAAGAGCTTTTTGACCGCAGTACACTTGGGGCTAAAAGTATTAAAAACTCCTTCACAACTTTCACAGAACACGCAGGTTTGTTTAGTCTACCTTTTGGTGAAGGAAAGCTGTTCTCACAGCCTTTCCCAACAGGTGTTGCTGGCAGAGACAGAGAAGCCTGAACAGCTGAATCCATCTTCTCACAGTCCATAGTTGGAGAACTTGGGGCTGACTTCCGGGTTACTTCCTGCTGCCTTTCCCGCACTGCTAGTTCTTGCCTTAAATCTGTAGGGTTTGAAGAAAATACTGCAGACTTATATCCCTTGACACTGAACACAGAAATATCAACCAACCAGAGCACCTGGATACTCTCTACAATTCTTCCTTAAACATGTACCAAATCATATACTAGAGCCATATGAAACAAAAACAGTCTGAAGCTGCATGCCATGACATCAAATTCTAGACAAGCTTCATTCGCTTTAGAGATTCAAGTCAGCAATATCAGAAGTGTGTCTATACAGAACAGAAGCATTAGTAACTATATTGGATGGTACATCAGTCTGGAGGACACAGCACCCTTAAAACAAGCTTCTCCGCTAGAGCAACAGGGACATATATGGCCATTAGTTGCAGCATTGATGTCAAGAATGCTAAAGGAAATATTCATACAGGAGAACTGGAGGAGGGAACTGCAACCTGTTAAAGGTTAACACTAGATTCCATCATTCTTAAACTAGAAAGCAGCTGTAAATCAAATCGTACCTCTTGCTTCATCCTTCAGTCTTTGTACAGAAACTAGCAAAGATTCCTTGTCATCCAGTTCACTTTCCAAAAAGGCATTTCTCTCAATGGCCTGATTCAGTCTTTGTTCAAAGTCTTCCAAGGAAACAATTGTAGCCCTAGAGACAAACATCCAGAGGATATAAATCTTTAGTATGCATTTACAAGTGGGAAAAGCAGCAGAGCAAGTACTTGACAATGAAATGGTATGTTTGAGAAGATACCACAGAAGCAATTTAAATAAACCAATCAAATAAGCAAATTCAAAATCTAGGGCCCAAATCAAAATGTAACAGTGTACCTCCATTCTAGGAATGTGGACAGTGAATTCACATGGAGCTAAAATGAAACATGCTGTTAAGCCTCTTGCCCAAATCAACAATCCTCTCACAATAAACAGCCACACTTACTTCTCAAGGCCTCAAATCAAGCATACATAGGTATGTTATTTTGTACATATTTGGAAAGTATGCCCTAAGCATGAGAAGTAGAACTTCCTAAAAATATTTTAGACATTCCTATCTAGAAGAGATGTGCCAAAGCAGGCTGCTTAATTTAGATGTTACCTTGTTCCCAAGGCCTCAAATCAAGCATACATAGGTATGTTATTTTGTACATATTTGGAAAGTATGCCCTAAGCATGAGAAGTAGAACTTCCTAAAAATATTTTAGACATTCCTATCTAGAAGAGATGTGCCAAAGCAGGCTGCTTAATTTAGATGTTACCTTGTTCTTGTGGGCTCTACAAGAGTAAAATGGGCAACTACTTCCCCCCCTGCACATTCTGAAGGATAGTCCCCAATCCCAGGGAAAAATCAGTCCAACACTGACACAGACATACTCAAAGGGAGGCCAAGTTCTGGCTCCAGAGGAGTGCAGACTGCGATTGAGCCAAAAGGGAAATTATGGTTTTTACTTTTATCATTTAAAATATTTCTATGCTGCCTTTCCACTCAACTCAGGGGACCCAAGGCAGCAAATATTTCAATAATTAAAACAGCATTTAAAATACAAATATATACAGAATATTTAAAACTAAATAAAACAAACACCCAAGCACAGAAACAGGGAGGAGGGCTAATAATAGTTTGCGAGGGAATGCCAGGAAGGACAAGACTTTAACATTTATTTTGTGGAAACAGCAAGAAATTACGTTTATCGTTTCTGCTGAGCTGTGAGGCAACCAATTGAATACCAACTCATTGTTTGCAGCACAGAGTGTTTTAGAAGCTGCTAGAAACACCGCCTGAGTAGCAAGGCAGGATCCAGGGAAGTATCTGCCTCAGGCAGAAAACAGATTCTCCAGCTGCCACCAACTTTAAGACCATTACCTCTTGGCGCGCTCAAGGTCATCATTGGCTTGCTCTAGTTCTCTCACATATTTATGCAACTGGTCTTTAATTGCCCGGGTCTGACTTAGGTCATCCTCCAACAAGGACACTTGCTTGTAGCTCTGTGCATACTGGTGCTCAAGCTTCTCCTAAAAGCACAGCAATAATTGAAAACTGTCCCTATGAAAACACATCAAGCAGTTTAAAGATATTCCTGCCTTCCCCAACACTAGTTCAGCCAAATGAACAGTCATACATGCAGATACATTTAGTAGCTAACTAAACCATAAAGATAGGCAAAATAGCACCCAGCATGACTTAGCTGGGGGGGGGGGGGGTAGGGATAGAAGATTGCACTTTCTCTCTTTTATACATATATATAAATATATATAAAACATCTCCAGCTATATAGCTCTCCAAGGAAAGCAAGACTACATTAATCAACTGCCAGCAAAATACAATATATTCCAGTATTAGCAAACTGCCCTTTATTAAAAAGTAAGCTGACAAAAGAACAGCCTTACAAGTCTTAAGAAAGGCCAGCTTTGTCAGTGCTTTCCACAGCACCTGTGCCAATCCATTTCAGAACACAGTGGCAACAGAAATGCTTGGGAATGGGCCCAAAAGAAAAGAGTACATCACACTCAGTGTGTGGACTGAAACCACTGTTAGGAGTGCAGCTGACCCAAATGAAGACATATGAAAAGATGGTCCTTCAGATATGCAGGTCAACCTCAGCACCTTGAACTCAGAAGTAAATCAGAAGCCAGTGCAACCACTAGGGGTGGGCATTCCAATCTACCCGAGCTGAAAATATATCCAAAAATACCTTATTAGTATTTTCTCGGGGGACTTTTCCTACAGCCCGGTTTAAACCAGGACCTGCTGTGCTGCAGGAAGCAGATAGTTCCCCATGGCACGCAGATCCTGGATGGAGACTTGGGTTTAAACCAAGCTGCAGGGGAAGCTAGGACCTGCTGTGTCACGGGAAGCAGGTAGCTCCCTGCAGTAATACCTTATTGGTATTTTTGGGGGTATATTTCAGCTTCCTGAATGTATCCAGGTTTTCTCAGGAAAACTGGGGAGGAAACCTACTGGAAAAAAATCCCAGCTATATTCAGGAATTACTGGGTAAATCAAAAAACAGCCTCTCAGCTGTTTGTTGGGCTTCTACTGTAGTCCCTTTAAAGTTTAAAGGGACTACAGAAGACAGCACAGGGATCAGTTGTGCCAGCAGGGAGCAGACTGTTCCCACCGGCTCGGGTTGCAGCTGGCTTCTTGTGCAGCAACTGGAGAAGTCCCCAGCCAAGATCTGTGTGCTACAGGGAGCAACCTGTTTCCCATGACAAAAAAACCTAATCCAAAGTTCTTCAGTTTCTCATAATGTTATTAAAACAGACCATATTGTAGTATAAAAAATAGGAGTGAGAAACCCTGACTGTCATCATCACAGCAAAAAGCTAACCTCTATACCTCATCTTCCTCCCCAATTCCTCATAATTCCATTATCACCTTAAAAAGCTCCATTTAATTGACTATTGAAGACTGTATAGAAAGGAATGGTTGAAAAATGAATGCACTGCAGACTTGCTACAGAGATTTCCAGGTAAAATGTACCTCCAATCTATTGGGTTTGTGGGAGGGCACACCATGTTACAAAGACATTCAACACCAAAATGGGTATGATGTTGCATAATTCATGAACTGATCTTACTAGCATCTTTAAACCGCAACAATATCCACACTGTGCTATGATTCTGACTGGGGCTGCTGAGCCAGGGGAGAGGAAGTTAAACTCTTCACCCTACCATGTAGTTTCACCAACTAACCCCCTTCCCCCTCTATCCTGTAATCAGCAGTGCTGGAGAGCAACTATGAACGGTGAAACTGTGTGGGATAAGATAGGCTAAGCCCCCTGCCCAGTGGTCCCAGTCTGGGGCTATGAGTAACTGCTATTTCACTTTTTAAAAATTCTCGGAAGATTTGCTCACAAATCTTCCAGTGTCTTGAGATGTTTGACTTGCAACATCAAGCTAGTAACCAACACATAGTTTATCATGGCAGCATAGCAGAAATTAATTCATTCTACCCTTGGACTAAGTCTTACAGCCTCGTAACCAGAGAATAGAAAAAAGCTTCCAGACACAGAAGCCTTTCCAACATATCCCCTCGTATGAGTACACTAAGGGTACTGAATCAGCACAAAGAAGAACCATAAGAATTTTTAAATATCCACTAGTCAAGGCTTGTGCTAAACACAGCACACTCAAAAGATCTGGCTTGCGAGTCTGTAGAAACCACTACAGGCAGGATAGTTCACAATTAACTAGTCCTTCAACCTATGTCAACACTACATATCTACTCTCACCAGTACCATTACCTTTAATGTTTCCACCTCCTGCTTCAGTCTTTGGTTGTCTGCTTGTAAGTCGCGGTTTCTCTGTTCAGCCTGCACCAGCTGGGCTTCCAATTCTGCTTCCAGTTCCCTGCTGCCCTCCTGGAATTCAGCCAGCTCTTCACGTGCCTCCTGGAAACTACATGAGGGATGTTATTATCGACCAGCCAAGTTCTTACCTTGTCAACTTTATCCGTGGTCATTCCTCCACCATTCTACTGCCTAAATGTAGATTATCACGAGAACTTAGTATTAGGGTATGAGAAAAAATCGGTATTCTTCGGGTTCAGATATACTGAACCTGAAAAATATCGGTATTTTCTGATATTCCTAAATCCCAATATCGGTATGGCAAAATCTGAAATTTTCCAGCTCCATTATACCCTATGGGGACCAACCCATAGGGTATGAGAGATAATTAATCACTTGAAAAGTTGCGCCTCTGCCATGGGGCTTGGAGAAGGCATTTAAAGAGACCACAGAGATTTTTATCAATTAACAGATCTCCCAGTTTTTAGAAAAGTATTAACAATAACCACACAGGTCCCCTATTCAGATTTTAGGCATAGAATGATAATACCTATATATTTCCCTCCCAAAAGAACAAACAGCAGCTCCAGGGGAAAGAGGAGATCTGAATTAAGGAAATAAGTATACACCCTTCCCCTGGTTCAAAATCCCACCTCCCCAGCTGCTCTTAAAATTCTTTGGGGGGGGGGGGGGGGGAGAACATAAAAGAGTCTGTTCACAAATGTCCCCTATATATTTCTCCTGTGCCCCTCAGGAGAAAGAGTGGCTGGGCTCTGAATATTCATACTTCACAATATATTAACCACTTTGATATGAAAGCAGCAAATATTTATTTAGGGGTCCTAAAAGACATAAAACTGCTTTAAAAAACCCACAATGTACACTTTGTTTTCTATTAATCTTTCTTGCTTTTTAAAAAGCTCTGCTCTGGAAAACTGCTGCACAGAATCTATACAAAAGGTACACTACAAGTCCAAACAATGAAGCTACTATCTGGTAGCTAAGGGGGTGTGCTTTCTGGCAGGCCAGTAGCTATGGTGGGCATTTCGGGGTTCTGCCCCCTCAAATGTGAGGCATGCCCCACAACAGCTGCTGCCCATCCCCCCCGTGACATTAAAAGGGCCCTCCAGCTGATCGGCAGGAGCATGTGGCCCACCAATCAGCTGGAGGGCCCTTTAAATCTTGCAGGAAGGGAGGGAGAGGGGTAGCCGCACACCTTCCCTGAACTCCAAGCAGTGATTTCACCACTTGGAGTTCAAGCATGGGCAGCCCCTGCTTGAGAAGAACCATTTAAAGGGTACCCTTAAAAAAAATATTCCCAAGTGGGGGCTGCCCGTGCCTGAACGCCAAGTGGTGAATTTGCTGCTTGGACTTCAGGGAAGGCATGCAGCCGCCCCTCCCCCTCCCTCCTCCCCTGCTGCCTTTCCCATGCTCCACCAACCCAATGTATCTGGCTATGGGGCTGCTTTCTGGTGACACGTAACTGCTGCCTTTGTCTTTCACTCCACATCAGGCATACTCTGCATTCAAGCAGCAGACTGATTCCATTTCCATAGTAGTGAAATTCCCCAAATTGACTTTTTAAAAACTGCGCATTATGTGAAGTTTTCCACAGCAGATTTTACCTCACCAGTTGCATACCCAATTTTTTCTCCTTCTTACCCCACATTTTTTGAATCCCCCATTTTAGCAAGTTCTGAAAACTCAGGGTAAGAAGGAGAAAACTTCAGGGTTGTGCCTGGTGACGTAAGATCGACTGTGGAAAATTTCACATAATGTGCAGTTTTTAAAATGTCAATGCTGAGAATTTCACTACTGCGAAAATGGTCCAAGTTAATTTGGATCACACATTTACTAGGCTGTACTCAGAATATAAAGGGCAATTTAATAACTGATAAGCCACATTGAGTCAGAAGTGCCTACAATTCATAGAAGCGAAGGAGGAGGAGGAGGAGATTGGATTTATACCCCCACCCTTCACTCGGAGTCTCAGAAAGGCTTACAAACTCCTTTCCCTTCCCCTCCCCACAACAGACACCCTGTGAGGTAGGTGGGCATGAGAGAGCTCTTTCAAGAACGGCTCTTTCAAGGACAGCTCTGACAGAACTATAGCTTGCCCAAGGTCATCCAGCAGCTGCAAGTGGAGGAGTGGGGAATCGAACCCAGTTCTCTCATATTAGAATCCACACACTTAACCACTACACCAAACTGGTGTACTGAAAGATGAGAAGAAAAGAGATGATCAGGCAATATTTAACATTAAATTATATTACCAAGCTGCTGGGCTAGTTTGGATATCAGATTGGATCATAAATCCCAATGAAACACTGATAAAATCTGAATCTTCAACTCTTCAAATAGCTATTTGCGGATTAAAACATCTATATCAAAAAACAAAACCCAAGATAAAAGGCATATAATCAGAGATAGCTTATTTAAAATTTGGGGAATGCTACAAAAGAGAAACAGCCCTACAATTCCACTAGTAATGTCACCAATAGATGCTTATTATGGCAATTACACAAGAAACAATGATTTTATAACTTATGGTGATATGATAAACTTGCAAGGTGGCATCAAGACATGGCAAGAGATTAAAGAAGGAAAGGAGATACAATCTTGGATATACTTTCAAATTACTTCCAAATTTAAAAAATGATATCTGCACCAAGAGAGGAGTTATTAATGAACTGATTGATTTCGAAAAGATTGTCTCACAATCTAAAGACCATTTATTTGGACGAATTTACAAGTTATTGCTTCAATATGATTCCAAAGGAGAACAGGTCAAACCCTGCATGATTAAATGGATGCAAAATTTCAGTGAGGAAATACAGTTTCAATGTTGGAAAATCCTAAGGACTAAAGGTACTAGATTCACTGCAAGCCAAGCATTAAGAGAAAACTGGTACAAGATGTTTTACTGATTGTATGTCACCCCAAAAGATATTGCTAAGATGGACAAGAATTACAAAGTGACTTGCTGGAAATGTAAACACGAAGATGGTACCTTTTACCATATGTGGTGGGCTTACATCAAGAGGAAAAGATACTGGAAAAATATACATGAAGAAATTCAAAATATTTTAAAAACCAAATTTCCAATGAAACCAGAGACTACCTTACTGGAAATCCTACCAGATAATATAGACAGAACCTCACAAGACCTACTTAGATATATGTTGACAGCTGCCAGAGTAATATCTGCAATGAAATGGAAGACAGAAGACTGTCCCACAATAGAGATCTGGAAAGAAAACCTAGCTGAGTTTGCACCATTGGCAAAACTAACGAATTATATAAAGACCACTGAAAGAATTTAAGCAGAAATGGCATTACTCATACTATGGGAATACTTAACTCTTTTTTTAGTTTTGGAATTATTTGAATATTATATTAAAGATGATGAAGACACTGATAATAGTTTCAATATTTTATTCTGTATTCCACTAGTATTTAAATGATTAATAAGAATAAAATGTAGATTTAGATAAGCAATTAAGCCAATATTAAGGTTTTTACAATGATTTAATTTTAGCATAGAAGTTTGTTCAACTGTTAAAGATGTAATTTTTGTTATTGTTAATAGATTATCGCTAACTTTAGGAAAGTTCTTGTTTATTCTTTAAAGAAAGAATCTATCCCAAAATTCCATAATATTGATTGATGTTTTATTGTCTGCTTCTATATTTGAAATATGTAATACATTTGGTAATACATCTGATTTTACCTGTTGCACAAAACAACGCATAATATTTGACAAACCTGATAAATCTATATTTCCCCCACGCCTTCTTTCTTTCTGTATCCCACTTTTTTTTAGAAAATAATAAAAAAAATAAATCTAAAAAAGAAGTGCCTACAATTCATAAGCTAGGAATGACCTTATTCATCAAAATTAGCCAGTCTTACATCTAATTTAAACTTCAGTTTAACCAAAACTTTGAAGAGGAACTCCAAAGCAAACTAGATACAGTATTAATCCAACAATGAGGCGAGACTGAATCTGCCAAGGGTAGCAAGTAGCAGCATTCATGAGATGATAAAGGGCCCCATTGTTTGTAAAACTAGATTTCTAACAGTGCAAGGCCACTCCTGGACAAAGATTCAATTCTTACATCCCAAAGCATGCTGCTCACAGCTATCCTATAGACATGTAGCTCCCAGCTGCAGAATTCTTTCTTCTGGAACAAGATTTTAAAGATTATCACAAAGGAAGCAACCCCATTACATTAACATCTATCAAAGAGAAATTCATAATCTGCCACTACTAAACTGAGCTGCTATACAGTACCTTTGCTTGTACTTCAAAGAAAGTTCCTTCCAGTATGCAGTTTCTTCCTCTGGACTTGAAAACTCTGTGATTTCTCCACAGTCCATGATCAGGGAAACCTGAAAAATGCATCATAAAATCAAGTAAGGCCACAAAGCTTAAGAGAATGTTAAAGACATACTCTTATGCCAGACAAACCACACAATAGCTTTCCAAAGTTACACAGGTATAAGGCAAGTAGATATACACCTCATCTTCTATTTCCATCACCAGAAAGCTGATGTGGCATACTGACATGTTCTAACTGGCAACAAAAAAGCAGCAATACAAGCATTCCAGGCCTAATTTAGAATAAGGCCTCAAAAATCTTCAGAAGGCACTTCATTTTATTTGAGGCTTATCACGAGAGCTATCTTGCTTAAAGTGTTTTGAAAAGCCAGACTTAACTCCAGAACATACAAAAGAGTTAACGATGGCAAGACAAATCTGACTAAGGGATATGCAAACCTATGATCCACATTTCCAACGGTACTGAAGCGTTCCAGCCAAACATTTGTAACACACCCACAAGGTGATCATTAGGGAAGATAAAATTCTGGTCCTATTTTAGACCAGCAACAGTTCGGTTTTGCTCGTCAAGAAATGAAAAGGTTGCATGACTAGTTTCTTAATTTCATGTTTTAAAATGGGTGGCTGGAAGGTCACTCAGGAGTGACCACTCTCCAAGTAATTAAAAATAGCTGTCTGCATCTCCTCCAGTGCTGTTGGAATCACTTTCTTATGCTTCTCTCTTCTTTCATGTATGCACATACACATCCTATTGAAAAATGACCGCACTAGCACCCTTTCCCATCCTTCTGCTCTATGCAGGTGCATATGCACCTTTGCTCCTGATGAAAAAGGAGTATGCTAACAACTTGTTTCCCTTGTATCACAAGCTGCTATTTGCCTCTCACAGGAAGAACAGATTAAACTATTTTTCCCCTACAGCCCAAGTTGCAATTGGAATGGTGGTTTGCTTTTAGAAAGCAGTAGAAAAAGGGTTCCCCTCCCAATTATGTGGTCTGAAACACCATAATTTTTGTACAAGCCACCATTTGTGACTGGCTGTAACAACTGAGCCACAATTTCGTGACCCACAGCTCTTGAGGGGAAAAATTAAGTAGCTCTCAGAATCATGAATTCTGCCCTCTTCTGTTTTAAAATGGCCACTTTCCAGCAACTTTAGAATGGGTTGAACGCAGCATGATGAATCAAGATTTGAGTCCAGTGGCACCTTTAAGACCAACAAAGTTTAATTCTGGGTATAAACTTCTGTGTCCATGCACACTTGATCTTCAGATACACTGAAGATGACTCAAGTGCATTCTTTGTTTAGAAGTACCCAGACGAAAGGATGCTTGCTAACATGGAGGGGAGACCAGTTATAACGAAACACAAAGCAAGAAACAACATATCTGCTTAAAAAACAAACAGAAAATGCTCTGGATTTCCCCTCAGTGGTACACGGTTCCAATCAACATTTCTTCCTCCTTTCTAGAGGGCTGTTCAAGAGTCACAAGTTGGGCCCTAACCTGGATAGCCTCGGCAAGCCTAATCTCATCAGATATCAGAAGCTAAGCAGGGCGACCCTGGCAAGTATTTGGATGTGAGACCTCCAAAAAATACCAGGGCTGGGAGGCAGAGGCAGGCAATCAAGCCACTTCTCTGAACATCCTCCATGCCCCAGTAGGAGTTGCCAGAGGTCGCCATGAAACCAAAAAGTAGCAGAGCACTCTGTTGTCTTTACAGAGTATGTACAATTTATTTACAGAGAATATATACTGTTTGTAGCAATTCAGGACTCCAACCGCCAAAGTGCTACGCAGAACAGCAGTAACCATATAGGCAGTGAGTTAACAAAAACTGGTTACAATATATACAAGTTTAGACCAGAGTATAGTCCTGTACAATTGCTGAGTCACAGTGACACCTACAGAAATGATGCAATCTAGAGTATTTTTAAAGGGTGACGGGACAAAAAAAAATGAAAAAAGGAAAAAAACCGGGGGGGGGGGGAGAGTCCTAAATTGGGCCCTCAGCCCAAATATCCAGCCATATCAAGTAATTACCATTAGCATGTGAGTTAGCTTCAGGGCTGTTTCTCTACAAGCTGCTTTTAATTTCTTAAATGAGAGACACTTCTTTTACCCAATACCACACATAGACAGGAATAAAGAACCTGCCACTGCCTTGTAGAGAACAAATGTGCATTTGTCTACCGCCTGCATGTGAAAAAATGCTAATTTTAGCCAAAG
>NW_015173831.1:36419-44982 GCF_001447785.1 Gekko japonicus
CAAACATACATGAGACGCAGGGCTCTTTTTGTAGAAAAAGCCCAGCAGGAGCTCATTAGCATGATAGGCCACACCCAACAGCAGAAACTCATTAGCATATTAAGCCACCCCTGACGTCACAGCTCATTAGCATATTCGACCACACCCAAATGTCACCAGAAGTGTGGTCGGCCAGCCACACCCACCTTTTGCTTCTTATTGTTTACCCTGTTTGTTGTCAAAACGATTTTGACAAAACCAAAAACATTTTTTAAAAAAGGTTTCCAATTCTATACTTTCAATAACTAATATTATATTTATTTTAAAAGTAACATTAACAGTAACATAAGCAAACATCAATAAACACTCTGGAACTTGTTGAGAGACAATAGTTGCACTTCTAAGCTGGTTTCACAAAGCCATGACAAGGCTCTTGTGCTTTCTCTCTATATATCTTTTTGTGGAAGGGGAAAAGGTTTTCAGAAGGGGGACCTCCAGGTGGGCCTAGGGATCTTCCGCTTTTACAACTGATCTCCATTTAGATCAGCTCTCCTGGCAGGGGAGGAGCTTTTGTGAGACATTGCAGTCACTTCTTCAGATAGATATATTCAGATAGATATCTGAAGAAGTGAGCAGTGACTCGCAAAAGCTCATATATCCTGCCACAAATGTTGTTAGTTTTTAAGGTGCTCCTAGAGTCTGGCTCTTTCCTACCCCACATGGTGGTCAGGCAACAACCCCCTCTGCAGAGGCAGAGCCTCCTGGGTAGCTGCCGTTCAGGTGGGGACGGAAGCAATGCTACCTATGACCTCAGGTAGATGTCTGTCATCAGTGAGCTTCCGTGGGAGAATAAGTGGGGATTCCGGGGCCCTTTTAAAAGTTTTTTTTTGCTTTGCTTTGTAGGCACACTTCTGCAGCCTGCACAAGAATTCATTATACATTTTGCAATTCTGAAACTTCATTATTTTCCCCCAGGAAGCCCATTCCTAACTCATCAGAATCCCCTCCCACTTTCCATATTATTTTCTTTAAGTACTAAGGCTATTAATGCTTTCATCTCCTGATAATTATGCATAAAACTGTACAATATAGATATACAACTTCTTTTTATGCTTTGGGATGGCCTTCTCACATTTTTACAAGAGCATGATCTACAGGAGTTGAAGATACTTGCTCAGACTGTTCCATCTATCTTAAACACTCGGTATATGTAGGCAACTAAGGCAAGGATGCTTTTTTTACTAGAAATGCACTGCAAGCTTCAAACAGGATTCCTGCATGGCCTAAGGCTGAGGCTAGCTCTCCTAAGGACTACTAGTAACCAGGGCTGGTGCCAGGGTTTTTTGCACACTAGGTGAGGCTACCTTCTGCCCCCCCAGTTAGCCCACCAGTTTTCAAACATAAATGCATTTTAGGAAGAATAAAAAACACAAAATTTGAAATGGCTAATTTCTTTTTTTTAATTGTGAGAAGTAATACAATCTCTGATTTTCTCTCTCAAACAGAAAAACACAAATCACAAAGAATTTTGAAAAATCCTTTTAATTGTGATGTTGAAATTTAAGTCTCTTTAATGTTTCCATTTCAGGCACATCAGAATCTCATTTTGTGTGCCTTTTCTTTAGCAAATTTAGCAGAGGTCCATCAGTGGCTATTAGTCACAAGGTATAGATAGGGGCTCTGGGGCAAGTGATGCTCTGTCTTCTTGGTGTTTGGGGGGGTAAACAGTGGGAGGGCTTCTAATGTCCTGGCCCCACTGGTGGACCTCCTGATGGCACTCGTATTTCTGGCCACTGTGTGACACAGAGTGTTGGACTGGATGGGCCTTTGGCCTGATCCAACATTGGCGTCTCTTATGTTCTTATGACACGAGAGTTCATCGGATCTCCAGTACTTTCAATAAACAGAAACTTATAAAGGAACATTATTGAATTTTTGATTGAAAGGTCTGACAATCTCATAGCGTTAGCAGTGGATGAATGACAGAGATTAAACATCTTCTCCCTCGTTGCCTGCTTCATTACAGAAATTAAATCAAGGGTCGTACTAGGGGTTTCTTGTACGTTACCCATCAGCAGAGAGTTGGTTAATGTTGGCAGGGCTTGACCCTGCGATGAAAAGCCTGCTCCGGAGTCTCCCACCGGGAGATTGACAAGGTCGCGGTGAAAGCCCATTACGGAGCTGAGTAGACTCCCGGCCTGGTTTCCCGCCAAATTCTCGAGATAGAGTGGTACAGTACTCATGCTCGCCTGGTAGGGGGCCAAGCCATCCTCCTATTGTTTCTCCATGGTGTGGGGCCTCTTAGCAATCTTCTGTGGCGCTGTAATGGCCGACGTGTCGCCGGCAGCGCACACAAGCCGAGGAGGCATGTCAGCGCCAGTTCTCTCCCCCGGTGATCACAGCAGTACGGTTGCTGCTGTGAGATCCTCTGCATCTAAGAAGTCGTCCTGGGAGCTGGTCTCCATGGTGCGGGAGTGCCTCTCCGCTTCAATGAGATCTCAGGTGGTAGAGAAGCCGCCACGTCTCGAGCTGGTCTTCGGAGGGATCTCCCAGAGAGTGGAAGTTGAGGTGAAAATATAGTTAGAAAGATAGGGCTTAGAAAGAAGGAAGGAAGGAAGGTAGCTAGGAAGAAGATCAAGCTTTGAAATGCTTTAGAAGGAATAATAGTAGGTGAAGCCTGCTATAGAACTGTTCTCCCTCTGAGGCAGGAACAGAACTGAAGATAGAGGGTGTTCCACATGCCAGACAGGAAGGGGAAGAATTCAGTTCCTGCCTCCCTGATTGGATGATGGAAAGCACCCAAAGGTGTCCTCCGCCTCAGAGGAAGAAGTGCTTGCCCACTCCAGAACCACTGATTTCGGGAGGGGTGTTGAAAGACCTGAGTCAGATTGAGGTGATGAGAGAGGAGGTCCTACGACTGATAGACAGCTTAAAAATGGATAGATCACCAGGCCCAGATGGCGTACCTCCAAGAGTTCTGAAAGAACTCAAATGTGAACTTGTGGATCTCCTGACAAAAATATGTAATCTTTCATTAAAATCTGCCTCCATTCCTGAGGACTGGAAGGTAGCTAATGTCACTCCCATCTTTAAAAAGGGTTCCAGAGGAGATTCAGGGAATTACAGGCCAGTCAATCTGATGTCAATACCAGATAAGTTGATGGAAACTGTTATTAAGGAGAGAATTATTGAGGCAGTCTCAGCATGGGTTCTGTAAGGGAAGATCTTGTCTCACTAACCTGTTTGTGTTCTTTGAGGAAGTGAACAAACATGTAGACAAGGGGGATCCAATAGATGTTGTTTACCTTGACTTCCAGAAAGCTTCTGATAAAGTTCATCAACAAAGGCTCCTAAGTAAACTCAATAGTCATGGGATAAAAGGACAAGTCCTTTCGTGGATCAAAAACTGGCGAATCAATAGGAACCAGAGAGTGAGTATAAATGGGCAATTTTCTCAGTGGAGGGTGGTAAGCAGTGGGGTACCGCAGGGATCAGTACGTGGTCCACTGCTTTTTAACTTGTTTATTAATTATTTGGAATTGGGAGTAAGCAGTGAAGTGGCTAAATTTGCGGATGACACGAAGTTGTTCAGGGTGGTGAGAACCAGGGAGGATTGTGAGGCACTCCAAAGGGATCTGTCAAGGATGGGCGAGTGGGCGTCAACGTGGCAAATGGGGTTCAATGTGGCCAAGTGCAAAGTGATGCACACTGGAGCCAAAAATCCTAAATCTAAATACACATTGATGGGCTCTGAACTGACAAAGACTGACCAAGAGAGAGATCTTGGCATCGTAGTAGATAACTCACTGAAAATGTCAAGACAGTGTGCAACTGCAATAAAAAAGGCCGACGCTATGCTGGGGATTATTAGGACGGGAACTGAAACTCCTTCGGGTACTGAGAATGTCTCCTCTGTGATTTAACACATCATGGTGAAGTACTGAAGGAGTGAACCAGAACAAGCCATGACCAGGCCTGTCTGTGCACATCCAGTCAACCAGTTACAATCCTCTTCTGGACGAATTAAGGCAGACAGCAACTAGAGACAGGGCTTTCTCAGTGGTGGTGCTTCACCATTTGGATGTCATGCATCCTGAAGCTCACCTACCATTTATTTTACTGTCCTTTAGGGTTAAGGGCTAACATTTTCCTTTTCCCAGGCTTTTGACTGAGTGGTTTTTAGCTGTTTTTTATGGTCTGCTTCTAGACCAAGGATTGTTTTATGGGTATTATTTTAGACTGCTGAATATAGTTTTACTATGTTTCTATGCCCCAGCTTGTTTTAATCATAATTCTTACATTGTTGTTTGATGATTCATATGGTTTCTTACTTCATGAGCTACCTCAAGCAGGCCTCTAGAGGGCAACATATAACTCTTCTAAATAAATAATAGTCCCACACATGTGTGTGTCTGCAAACTCCCTCAAATCAGGAAGAATCTGATCTGGCATGATTTTTTTTAAAAAAAAACAAAGCAAGGCCATACTATGGAACCTCACCTGCATGGAAAGCAGTTCCAAAGAGGGGGGAAACCCAAGTAGGAGCAGCACAGCTGACTCCAGGAATCCAGCTGGGACAATGTTCTCCAGTTAGCAGAAATGAACTGGTCTCTTTCCTCATGACATTATGTTCATATACCCATTCAGTAATGCAAGACTGAGTCATTGTTCCTGTCTCTAAGAAGCAGAACTCATGGCCACATGTGGACCTGGCTTAGCAACCCCCCACTCATTTACAATGCTAGTGCCAATTAATTTTCAGACCGCAAAATATGGAAGAAAGCACCAGCTTCACAGTAATAGCTTGGAAGGTTGCTGTTATGTTTAGTTTACTTTTACATCTCAGTGCCACAAACAGCATATGTGGGAGGAGGGGAAGATGGCACACTTTCCAAAGGAAAGGTGGGATGAAAACTCAATTAAATGCCTGTAGAGGTCAGTGTCCACAGAGGCCAAAGACTCTTGCACCAGAAATTTCTCTTTGAGCAATAAAAATCACCGCGCCTCTCATGTGCCAGACTTGGCTAACTAACTTAGTATGCTTCAAGGATTCAAATCTATTTTATGACAAAACTGAGAAAAGCAATGGGGGGAAAAAGAAAAGGTTTTATTTATGGCAGTTCTGTCACCTCTCCTAAGAGTAGATGAATTTCCTTTTACAATATTCTACATACAGTGGAAGAGACATTTCCCTCCATGGCACCACAAAACATAAGATCCTGGTAAGGATGTGAATTTGGTAATTTCTGGTCCAAATGTATGTTCAAAAACTACCATCAGTATTTTCAAGTATATTCAGGTATCCAAGGCGATATACAGGTTTTTTTGGAATACTGGTAATCAGGTCCCTAAACATTCCAGATATATTCAAGGTCACCATTTTAAGGCTCCCGGACCTCTTTTTCTTCAATTTTACAGGATTCCCAGGCAATGGGATCAGATATCAGGGGATCACTAGAATTGTCTGCCCAATTATAATGATTCTCTCACAGCCTTCCATGGATCTCTGAACATGGGCAAAGAGGACAAAAAGCAGGCCTGCAGCTCACCTTCATTTCAGGGAAGCGTTGTTAGTATGTTTCTGTGTCTGTGTCTTACCAGGTCTGTTTGACTTGGATTCTTTGGTTAATATTGGTTCTGTTGGGCAAGCTGCATTAGCCCTGGCTTCTGTGATTTCTCACTGGTTCTGTTGGACTTGCAGCAGTGCCCTTTGTTTAAATAGGTCTGGCTTGGATTCTCTGTCTTGAGATTGGTTGTATTGGCCTTGCCACATTAGCTCATGGTTATGCTGGGATTTTCTGGTTTCACATTGTTTCTGCTGTGCTTGTTAGTTCTGTTTGTACTTGGAGGCTTTTGGCCAGTGGTTGCTGTCGTGTGTGTGTGTGTGTTTTACCATAGGAGACAATGGAAACAAGCAGGATGGCTGGAAGAAGCTTGTTCAGGGGCCCACAGAATTAGGCCTCTTAGTCCAATTTGTTTGAAGTGGGGGGAGGTGCTTTAGTGGACAGGCAGAACGAAGTTTCCTGCTATTTTGCTGCCATTTGCTTGAAAAACAGCTACTCTAGCCCTCCAAGACAGAGTTCACCATAAAGAATAATGGACCCCAAAAATCTACCAAATAGTACAACCTTTCCTGAATGAACAAAAAAATGGGGGGGGGGTCTTCACTGGATACAAACACATACATATTTGCTCGAAACCAAGAATTCTACAAAGTTTCCAAACTATGGTCATACTTGTCCTTTTACCGCTAAACTGATGACTACTAGCTAAATTTTAAACTCAAAGGAGCTAAATTTCATCTTTGTTTCTGAGGTTATAAATCCTCCATGCAGCAAATGCTGTCTAGTTTTCATGGGGAAACCGTTAATCTGAAAACAATCCCACTTCCTCCCCCAAAACCTGAGAAATCAGGTAGGATCCATGCGAGGCAGGTCTTTCAACTGTAGACCATTACCTTCTGTGCTCCCACCTCCTGCAGAAGCCCAAGCTATTGTTCCTGGCGGAGAGGGGAACCCCAAAAACAGCATTTTGGGGTGGCATTTTAGGCCGCCTCAGGAGATGAGAGCAGAGAAAGTCAACTAAAAAACAACTAGGATAAGAGAGCACTTGTATGAACACCACAAATTATACATATTACATTATATATATAAAACTCATTTTCCAGAACACCTTAAAGAAGCCACTATTCCAGAAAGAAACAAGTGATCATCAAAAGCATGTTTCAGTATTACAATAATCTCACATCAGTATCCCGGTATTACAATAATCTCACATCAGTATCCCGGTGAATCATAGGTTTCTAGCAACTGGCTGGACATTAACACTTCCTGAGACTCGTTGCTTAAACTTACCCTTCTCATATAAGCCCTGGATTCTGCAGAACACTAAGGGCCACAGAGTAATTACAAACTGAAAGACCTCTATGTTCCTAAAGACATCCAGTTTCATTAAAAAAAAGGAAGAACCTAGCATGGTTCTGATATAGTCATTAGAGTACTGGATATGGAACAGGGAGATCCAGGTTCATAATCCAACCCCCCATCTGTCAGGAAAATCACTGAGTGATTTGGGCCCATCACACACCCTCAGCCAGTCTACCTACCTCACAGGGTTGTTTTGAGAGTTAAAATGTATCATGTACGGCACTTTGAATTTCTTGGAGAAAGGCAATATAAGAATGTAATAAACTGAAATCACCAATCATCCTTTCAACTGGGGGTTGTGGCCCAGTATGAGAAAAGAGAACAGCAAATTTCTGAGTCCCAGGAGAACAAATGAAAGTCCTGTGTGCAAACTGAAAGCCATAATGCAAGATTGTGTCCAATGAACAGCATCTAGAACCTGGAAATGACTGAGCAAATCACTCTTGATTTAGCTTTCTCACCTGTTCCAATAGAAGCCACAGCAGCCCTCTCACAAGGGTAAGCAGAATACATAACTAAAAACTGCACAATAAGAATAATAATCAACAAGTACTAGAGAAAGCAGTTTCTGGGAAAATAGTAATTAATGACATTAGTTATAACGAACTATGTCTTTCTCCTTGAAGAGACACCAAAAATATAAAATTAAATCTTGCTTTCCCATTTCATCTAGCAGAAAGTTATTTAATATTCCTCTGGCAAGTACAACAGTCATAAACAGGAGGCCACCTTCTTAATATATATATTTTTTAAAAAATAAAAATAAACAATTGCAAATTATATCACATGCATTTTTCTTTCAGGCTAATAAACTTTGATCCGACAAAAATGCAGGGACTAATGAGTAAAACATCAACCCACACTTTGCAGTTCACAATCAGGAATACAAGACGTACAGTACAGATTTGGCTTTAAGGAACTGATTTAATGTTAACATTCTTAAAGTCTACCAAGTCAACTTAAGTTATATCAACAACTGAGAAGACAAACAATTTGCCTCCTTCCAAGAGACAGAAACAGACTAAATCAGGAACCTGTTTCCTAGAAACTGACCTCAAGTTTAGAATTCCCTAATCTCTCCTTATATAGAATTGTGTTTTCGTCTCCCAACATTCGATACGTGCCAAAATAGGTTGGGTGCATGAACTGCCAGTCAGAAGACGCTGGCTGGGTAGGCTGGCTGCTTTGTGGAGTCCTGCCCACGTCAGCCCCGGCCAGCGTCTTCACTCCCCTCTCTTCCGGCACCACACCGAACCCGTCTTCGCCCGCCTCCTGCCTTCTAGGGCCACTTGCAGGCCTCCCGGAGGGCCAGGTAGTTATCCAGAGGGCCTCTCCGCCAGCGGCGTACTGGACAACTTGGCCCGCCAGGGCCTCCGCCAGCTGGAGATGAGTCAGGCCGACAGACTTGGCCCTCCACCACCTTCATCCCGCTATGCGCAGGGTGCGCCCGCCTGCCACCGTGGTGCCACTCTGCCGGTGGCGCACTGACCGCCGCCGGCTCGTCTTCGGCTGCCCCCCCACCTGGCTTCTCGGGCTCCTGAGAGACCTCCAGGAGGGGCGAGCAGCGTCCGGCCTGTCCACTGCCGCCACGCTGAACGCCGGCGGCCCGTTTTCACCCCCCCCCCGGCTTCAGAGACTCCTCAGAGCCCTATGGGGCC
>NW_015173831.1:45045-51521 GCF_001447785.1 Gekko japonicus
CCACCGCCCCCAGCCTGGCTTCTGAGGCCGCACAACCGCCTCCCCGAGGGCCAGGTGGCGCGCTGGCCGCTGCCCCCTTCTTCTCCCCCCCCGTCCCTGCTCGCCCACCGCCGTGGGCCACTGGGGACATACTTCTTGCGCCCCCCGGCCGCCATTTCCCTCTGCAGCGGCTGCGGGCAGCTCGGGACGCACCTGCTGAGGTCCCGCAGCCTTTCCCCACTCTCTCTGCCTCTTTTCCTTCCTTCCTTTACCGTATATCCCTCCCTCCCTCTGTCTCTACTTTCCTTCCTTCCTTCCTCCGTCTCTTTGCCTTCTCTCCCTCCCCTCCTTCTTCCACATCTCTATGCATTCTTACCCTCCCCACCTTCCCCCCTTTTCCTTCCTTTCTCCCACCCTCCCTATCTCTTTCCATTCTTTTCCTCCCTTGCTCCCTCTTTCTGTCTTCGTCTCGTTCGCTCTCTCCTTCCTTCCTTCCTTCCTTGCTTCCGGCACCCATGGTCTTCCCTCTACAACGAGCCTTCTTCCTATTCCACTATGTTGGTAGACCTGCCCTCTGGAGAACAGGTCTACCCACCCCATTCCACTATTTTGGTTGACCTGCCCTCTGGAGAACAGGTCTGCCCACTCCATAGGAAGGGGGGGCAGACCTGTTATCCAGAGGCCAGGTCTACCAATACAGTGGAATGGGGGGGGGCTGTTCTCCAGAGGCCAGGGATACCAATATAGTGGAACAGGGTGGGTAGACCTCCAGGGGCCAGGTCTACCAATACAGTTCTCCAGAGACCAGATCTACCAATATGGTGGAATGGGGGAGGGTACGCCTGTTCTCCAGAGGCCAGGTCTACCAATACAGTGGAATGAGGTGGGTAGACCTGTTCTCCAGAGGCCAGGTCTACCAAGATGGTGGAAGGGGGTGGGTAGACCTGCTCTCCAGAGGCCAGGTCTACCAATACAGTGGAATGAGGTGGGTAGACCTGTTCTCCAGAGGCCAGGTCTACCAAGATGGTGGAAGGGGGTGGGTAGACCTGCTCTCCAGAGGCCAGGCCTACCAATACAGTGGAATGAGGTGGGTACACCTGTTCTCCAGAGGGCAGGTCTACCAACACAGTGGAATGGGATGGGTAGACCTGTTCTCCAGAGGCCAGGTCTACCCAGATAGTGGAAGGGGGCGGGTACACCTGCTCTCCAGAGGGCAGGTCTACCAATTAAGTGGAATATGCCACTATATTGGTAGACCTGCCCTCTGGCAGGGGGGAGGAACTACGCCACCCGCCTGGGCCTGCCAGCCCCTTGGGTAGCCAGTGGGGAGCACTTCCGAGACCCTTTGCCTGCCGTGGGCTCAGGTGGCCGAGGGGGCCGGGGCCCTGTGGCCGGGTGGCCAAGCTAGCACCCATTGTCTTCACTGCTACAACCCTAGTACAGAATAAAACAAATCTAGAAGTTAGCAGAAGTCAGCCCATAAACACTGTTATTCTCCAACAGTGCTCATCAACCAACATACAGAAATTCCATCTGCAAGAAAAATCAAAATGCAACCACTCTGAATTCACAAGACAGCATGCAGCCTAATGCACACATCTGCTTTGCCTCTGTCCTCAGAAAAAGTAATCAGCATCTATAGACCTGAATCCTGTGGAAGTTTCAGTTCATCAGCTTACTCTCTGTATGTTGCTGCCTCGAAAAAGTGAAATAGATCCAGACATAAATAGGAAAGCATGTGTTTCATAAGTGATGCAAGTTTAGGCAGTCAGAGTTCACATGTCCTCAGAGCTACTGCAGACTCTCCACTACCTCCCATCAGAAGCCAGTCAGTCACTCCCTCCCCGTTGCTCCAATAATTTCCAAATTACACACCTACTGAACAAAACTCTGAAGTCCTTTTTTATTACAAAGTTCTGCATTTGAGAAGGTGCCCTAAATCTATACCAAGGGCTAACTTGCACGTTTACAAAGAACTCCCAACATTTTTTTCTAAATGAAAGTCACCAGAGGCCTCAACCAAGAATGAACGCAGGGGGTGGTTAATTCTTTTCTGCTGGTGTTTTCATTTCAAAGCCAGCTCCCCATCCCATTGCCCCTCCTAAACAGGAAAAAGCTACATTACCAAGGGATTCCCGTGCTCCTGGGGAGGGGAAAGTATAGCGGTGGGAGCAGGCAGAATATTAAAGGAAGGGGGCGGATAAATTTTAGCTCTCCCACAGAGCCAGATGGACCCAGTGCGGCTCCAGATGGCTCTGCGGGATCCGATGCCCCCTGGCAGCTCGTTAGATGAGCTTGTAGATGAGCATAACCAGCTCTCCACAGCCATCAACGAGATCACTCCCCTGCGCCCTTGCCCTAGGCTTGCTCCCTGGTTTATCTAGGAGTTGCTACTTATGAAGCGAGGGCTGAGATGGCTAGAGAGACGGTGGAGCCGTGCTCAAGATGAAGTTACAAGAGCATCTTATAGGATGTTTATGAGATCCTATGAGATGGCAGTCAAAGCCGTGAAGAGAGAGTACTACACGGCCACAACTGCGTCTATGAGATCACGCCCAGCCCAATTATTTAGAACAATTAGATCCATAACCACTCTGTCATAGGGCAGACCAAATGCTAGGGAATTGGACATAGGCTGTAAGGCATTTGCAAGCTATTTCGCAGATAAGGTCTTGTCGCTCCGCCGCAACCTCCCCACCACAGTTGATACAGTGTGTGAGCTCAAGACTCCATGCACGTGTTCAATTCTAGTTCTGGACCATTTTGACCCACTCAGCCTAGAGGAAGTTGACAAACTGTTCCTAACTGTTTGTCCTACCACATGCTGCCTTGATCTGTGCCTGTCATGGCTAATCAAAGCTGGCCATGACGGGTTTCAAGGCACCTTGCGGGAGATTATCAACAAATCCCTCGTTGAGGGACAGTTCCCTGGGGGGCTTAAGGAAGCAGTAGTCTGCCCTCGGTTGAAAAAACCATCTCTGGATCCAGTTGAATTGGCCAACTATCGGCCGGTTTCCAATTTGCCCTATGTGGGCAAATTAATAGAGAGGGCGGTAGTGATCCAGCTACAGAGCTTTTTGGATGACGTTTCCCTTTTAGACCCCTTCCAGTCCGGTTTTTGCCCTGGTCACAGGATGGAAACAGCACTGGTTGTCCTCACAGATGACCTTCAAAGGCATCTGGATCAAGGCAGATCGGCGGTGCTGATATTGTTGGACCTGTCAGCAGCGTTCGACACGGTTGACCATCAGTTACTGGTCCACTGCCTCGTCAACATAGGAATCCAGGGGCTTGCCTTTCAATGGCTCGCTTCCTTTCTCCAAGGTCAGAGACAAAAGGTGGCACTAGGGGAACAGCAGTCCAAGAGGCACCCACTGGATTGCGGAGTGCCTCAAGGGGCAATGCTTTTCCCAATGTTATTTAACATCTATATGTGCCTCCTTGCCCAGATTGCCCAAAGGCATGGGCTGGGATGTCACCAGTACGCTGATGACACCCAGCTCTATCTGATGTTGGGCAGCCAGTCCGACTCCAGACTGGAAGACCTGGACTGGGCGTTACAAGCTGTGGCTGGTTTGCTTAGGCTGAGTCAGTTGAAACTGAATCCTACAAAGACGGAGGTCCTGTGCTTGAGTCAGGGAAGTTCGGGGGTAGGGATCCCACTCCCGACCTTCGATGGGGCGCTGTTGGTGCCAGCACCGGAGGTTAGGAATCTGGGAGTGCTCCTGGATGCCTCCTTAACAATGGAGGCCCAGGTAGCAGCCACTGCCAGGTCGGCCTTTTACCATCTTCGGCTGATTAGGCAGTTGGCTCCCTTCCTTGACCACACCGACCTAGCAACAGTGATCCATGCGATGGTCACCTCGAGATTAGACTACTGTAACGTTCTCTTCTACATGGGGCTCCCCTTGTCGCAGATTCAGAGGCTACAGCTAGTGCAGATTGCCGCAGCCAGGCTTCTGATGGGTCTCCCCAGGTGGGAGCACATCCAGCCTGTGCTGAGGAGACCGCACTGGCTGCCAATAGCATACCAAATTCGCTTCAGGGAGCTGGTTCTTACCTTTAAAGCCCTATATGGCCAGGGTCCAACATACCTGCGGGACCGCCTTTCCCCATATATGCCCCAGAGAGCACTACAGTCAGGGTCTCAAAATTGACTGACCCTCCCAGGCCCCAAAGATGCCAGGCTTGCTACCACCAGGGCCAGGGCTTTCTCAGTGGTGGACCCATCCTGGTGGAATGAGCTCCTAGAGGAGCTGTGGGATCTTTTACAGTTCCACAGGGCCTGCAAGATGGAGCTCTTCTGCCAGGCTTTCAGCTAGGGAGCCGCCACCACTATAGAGCCCTGCCCCTTGGTTTTGACACCTAGCCTAGGCCGCGGGAAGATCATGAGCAGAATGACTCCTAGACTTTTGAGAGTATATTGTGAAAGTCAGCCATCTTGAACAACAAAGTATTCATCACCAGCACTTTATGAATTTGTATTAGCTATAATGGAATTGTATTAGCTGTAGCAAATAGTTTTAGATGATTTTATGTTGTTTTAATTGTATTTAGCCATCCTGAGCCTGCATTGCGGGGAAGACAGGGTACAAATGAGATTAATAAATAAAATAAAATGTCCCTCACCTCAGAAAAGAAGCCTGGTGCTAAGTCTGACATTATAAGTTACCAGCAAGGAAAGAGTTAGCCCCCTATTCTCAGAAGCCCCTTTTCTACTCCTCTTCTTAGGTTTCTCATTGCAACTTTTAACAGCATCTTTCTTTTTTAAAAGTTAGGGACAATCAGACAAACCGCCACATAACTTAAGGAAGTACTGTGGATACAGCTCTGAGGCACCTAAATATTCCACTTGACAACTAGCACTTAATTGCTTAATGTGAAGCACATGTACTAAAGGCAAATCAAATCAGAATTAAGGGTTTTTTGCAGTCCAATCCATTACATTTTTGTTCTGCCTCTCTGAATGAGTGACTGGCTCAAAGTTACTCAGTGACCTTAAAGAGTTGAAAATTAAACATAAACCTCTCCAAAAACTGCCATTTGGCAAAACAAGCTCTGACTCATGAAAGCTTGTACTGGATTAAGTTTTGTTAGTCTTTAAGGTGCCACTGGACTTCTATTTAACTTTGCTGTACACAGCTAACCCTCTGTAATGATAACCATAGCCTCACAGTCTAAGCACTCCACCATGCTAACTCCCATGCAACTACAGTATTCTTTTTGTAATTAAACCTTTGTATCAAGCCAGTTTACAATTAGTCAGATAATCACAAAACATAAATCAACAGCACTAGAACAATAAAAATTATAAACCAGCAGTAAAAATAGAGCCTCAAATGATTCTTTGCACAGACAAATACTGCTAAAGGAGAGATATGCCCAGCATATAGCCCTGTAGAAGTTGTCTGTATGTTTTCAGAGCAAATCCATGACTTAAAAATATATCAAGGGAAACAGCACTCCTGTCAGGTCTTGAAGGAACTCACTCTCAACAACACTCTCTTGGCAGTGATTTGAGAGATAAAGACGTTTCAAGAATAGACGAAGCATAGAAACATATGGCAAACGAGGCCCGAGTTTGACAAGTCCTAGGCCTGGTGTAACACCAGCAGCTATATGTTTCATTCAGTAGCTTCCCCAAATGAAGTAATAGTGCTGACAGTTAAAAGGCCTCTCTAATCATCTTCAAATCCTCATATGAAGATATACAGGAATAACACCTTAGGTTCACCCAACTATATATTCTACATTCATCTCCCAAAGCTAACAGCAGAAGTAAAATACTTAGAGGAAGAAGCCACAGCTTGGGGTTTGTGTACTACTAATGTAAACAACAACAACTTGATATTTCCAGCAGAATATGCAGCATCTATACCATACCTGCTACTTCCATGCACTGGGTAATAGGAAAATATTTTCAATGACTCATGGGAATTTAGTGCACTGACATCATCAGTATATTTGTGTATCCTAGCAACCACCTGACAGCTAGTGTCTCACAGGCTTTTCCCTTTACCCAAACATGGCTGGCAGCTAAAAAGGTCAGACGAGAAAAAAATCAACATGGTAAAGGAGGAGTTACTCTCACATGGCTGTTATTGATGCAGAAGCATCAACATGTGTGGCATATTTCTAGAACAGAAAACAAAAACAAAAAAAGAAAACAAAACAAAACAAAAAAGAAAATCAGTGCCCCAAGAACTTATCTAAAGGTTGACACACAGGAGTCTACAAGAGGCAGAAGAAACATGGAGGCAAGAGTAACAGGGAGAATCTACATTCAATTCAGTTGCAGGTACTGAAGTTTGGTTTCAGTAAGTACTAGGAATGCCTCTTTACAGATTTTAAATGTAGAAGGGGGCTAATTTGTACAATAAAAGTCCATGCAGATGAGAAGAAATACACACACACCCCTTGATCTTCCTGTCCACCATCCCTGCTGGCATTTTTTCTTACCACTGTCCCAATGCTGGAAGTGAGCCAGGCTAGGGAAA
>NW_015173831.1:51534-58190 GCF_001447785.1 Gekko japonicus
ATAACTGTATGAAACAATGAAGTGTGGCAAGAGAGGCCACTTCCGCACTGTCATTTTTGTCACTCTTTTGTCCCTATTGCTTTGGGGTACCCCCCCCCCCTTTTCCACATGTGTTTTGTTCCCTCTGGGACTACTAGAGAGAGCAAAACACATTTGGGGGGGGGGAGAAACCCTGAAGCAATAGGGACAATCAAGTGACAAAAATGAGAGTGTAGAAGTGGCCAGAAAGAAAGCAAGATTCAGTTTCCCTCACCCATTTGTACTTAAATAAATAAATGTTAGAACTATCCACTTTTACATGAATGAGACGGAAACAAGAACATACAAGCTGTCCGTCATATCTATTTGGCCTTGAAGAGGACAAGCCAAAGGCTTAAGGGAGACATGCCTAGAACAAATTTACCCCCATCACAATGACTCAGAGTGAAATTACACTCTGTTTACTGTCCTAGGGCTGCTGCACCATACTCGAGTTCATAGGTTTACACCACGGAGACACGTTACTCAAAAAGAGGTCACTACACGAAAATGCCTGGAACAGCCACTTGCGAGGAGGCTCCAGTGGCGGGGGGGAACTCCAAGTTTTTGTGAGGGCGAAAGAAAAAACAAAAACGTACGGGCTTCTCTGTAATAGGCCTCACGGGGGGGGGGGGGGTTTTTAACGCCACCTGGAAAAGGTTGCTTGAGGTAGCCAGTAACACTTTCCTAGGGTGGCTACAGGGCTGTCATGAAATCAGCTGACACAGACCGAAAGATGCACTAGCAACAGAGGAAGTTGAGAGGCCTAGAGTGCGAAACAGGATGCCGACACAAAAAGCAACGCCTTCATGTTCGCGTGAAACAGGAGCCAAAGCCGAAGGCAACTCACGTTTCATGCCTCGACCCGAGGGGGAAGGAGGCTGCGGTGGTCAGCCGGGCAGGCGGGGCCGTTGTGCAATAACGGATTGGACAGGCTGGCAGATAGGCCCGAGGCAAGGACACGGCCGGAGCGGGCGCACTGGACTGGGCACTAAGGTTATACAATGTATCCGGCGATGGAGGAAAAGAATCTGGCGGCGGCCCAGAGGCTCTCCCCGAAAGACACCACAAACGCCGGCCTTTCCCCCACACCACCCGCCGGAAAAGAACGGCAACCAAAGCCCCTCATTCGCTCCTTCCCTCAGAGAAGGGCAGAGACAGCCCTACCCTGCCTGTGTCACTGCCTGCTCAGCGAGTGACATCTTCTGAACCAGTCACAGAGAACAACCGCTTCGCTTCCAATGTGGGGGGGGGGGATTTCATGGTTTCAATATTTCTGAAAATTTTACATCTATAGTAACATCTGTATCCTTGATGGTAAAGTAACAGGTACACTTTGTACCACATTTTTCTGCCTTGAGGCCACAGAATACCTATCTG
Source organism: Gekko japonicus (assembly GCF_001447785.1). Lineage (NCBI taxonomy): Eukaryota > Metazoa > Chordata > Lepidosauria > Squamata > Gekkonidae > Gekko > Gekko japonicus. The sequence continues at coordinate 52,933 of NW_015173831.1, forward strand.
ATCTGAAAACAAAATTATTGCAAATTGCCATGTGGCTTTTGTGCTGTACTTTCAGGGCACAGAGAGTTGATAAAAAAGATGCTTATAGCCAGTTTTCCTAAGTGGGTCAAGAGGCTGGTTTTGTCTCCTTGTAGTACAATTATGCACATTTTTTTCCAGCCATACTGATTCATGTAACTGACCGACACCAGTGTAAGCTGTGTTTGACTGACATGTTATAGTGAATGTTAGGGCTATGCTGGGGGGGGGGGTTGGGGTGGGGGGGGGGCGGGGGGGGGGGGGGGGGGGGGGAATGGGCGGGGTATGCAGGTTAGGCCACAGTCTCCGAGGCCGGAAGGCAGAATGCGAAGTTAGTTTGCCGCCTCGAGTGTTTCTCTTGCCTAAATCGCGACCCTCTTTACAATGGCCTTTCTTTTTTCTTCAAGAGTTCGTTGCGGATTGGGAATTGCTTAGCTATAACAGGAAGAAAATCAGTGTGGATCTTTAGAGCTAAATTATTTTTTGGGGGGGCGGGGGTTGTATTCACAAAGCGTGCGTTGTCATAGGATATCTACTTCACCCGATTATCGGATACAAAGACTATAACTTCACATTTGGATTTTCAGTACAGGCGAGCTTGTAATGCGTGATAAGCATGCATTCCCTCTCGTTGTCATGCCCGCTTTATCATTTTATCAAAACAAAACAGTCCTGTGAGGTAGGTTAGGCAGAGAGGGTGGATAGCCCAAGATCACCCAGTGAATTTCATAGACTCGTGGGGACTTGATCTTGCACTCTTTTTACTACTGCTCCTAGAGCTGTCCCTTGATGAGCTCAAAAATAAGAAATTCATTGTGAAACCATGAGAAATATATTCCGTGCATCAGAACATTAGCAGTTCTTTACTGAACAACAACAAAAAATAAAAGTAAACTGTCCCAGTCTATTAAATGAAAGTTGCTTTTTGTAGTTATGCTGCATTCTTTTTTCATGCATTTTTTCTGAAATAAATAAGGAATGGTTCCTTAAAATAAAGAATATGTGGCATTACTACATTAATGTTTTTAACTATTTGTTATATTTTTTCTTGCCATATTTGAAGTTGAAGTTGACAACAAATAGTTTGCCTGTTTTGTCAGCATGCTTTGAAACTGTGAGGAAGGCCCTATTTTTATAGCCTGATCTAAATGTGCGTTCACTTGGAAGTAACCCCTACTTGGTTCAATAGCTGCAACCCTAAACATGCTTATTAGAATGCAAGCTCCATTGCATTGTTTCTGGCTGATTTTTCAAAGGTATTGTGTTCTCACAGGTTGCATTTCATACCAAACATTCTTACAGACCTTGGTGCTGCCCCCCTCCCCAGTTTCTGAGAATTCTCTCCCCAAGGAAAAGTAGTATATCAGTCAGTGTTCCCTCTAACCTGAGTTAGTGTGAGCTAGCTCACAGTTTTTTAGCCTCTGGCTCACACATTTTTGAGTTAGCTTAGGAAGGATGGCTTCAGAGCAAACTAATTTATGCAGTAGCCAAATCGCTTGGTTGCAACTTTAATGCTGGTAGCTCACAAAGTAGAATTTTTGCTCACAAGATTCCACAGCTTAGAGGGAGCATTGATATCAGTGTTTCTGAAACTTTGGCCTTGGACTCTCTGAGGGGGTACTCCAGGAGGCCTGCAAGTCTTTTGTAAAGACAGAGAGTGGGTCCTTTTGGTCCTATGCAGCTAACATGAAAATAGATCCCTCTCCATCTTCTACTGGCAGGAGCTCTCCACCTCAGGAAATGGGGATGAAATCAGTGTCCCCCTTCTTTTGAAGGGCAGGATCACATAGAGCTGCTGCTGATTGCAGTCACATAGCTTCCAGGTCACCTCAGAGCGCTAGCCAGAAAATAGGGCAGGGGTTGTAGAGCATCTGCTTGGTCCAAAGTTGAATCCACAGTGTCTCCAACTAAAGGGATCAAGTAGTAGGTGATATGAAGGACCTCTACCTGAGTCTCTGGAGAGCTGCTGCCAGTATGAGTAGGCAATACAGACTTTGACGGACCAATGGCCTGATTCAGTATATAGCAGCTTCATGTGTTCATGCTGATTGGTCATTGGGAAACAATAGGTAAACCCTAGGAACTCTGAGTCACCTCACTCTATGACTAAAAGAGAGACATGGATAGTTAATGGGCAAAAGATTTCACAGATTTCTTCTTTTAGGTATTTTGGTGTTTTATTCCATTACTAGGAATAAGGCCCATTTTGGAAATAAATACAACAAGCTCTACAAAGATGCTCCGGGCAGGTGCCCTGGCCTTGGGCACTGAGCGTCAATTTGCTGTGGTAACCTCAGCAGTGTCTCATGACACAGAGTCCACCATTTTCTCCAGGCGAACTGATCTCTGCCATCTGAAGAGCAGCTATAATTCTGAGTGATTTCCAGCCCTCACCTGGAGATTGGCAGCAGTGGTTCCCCAGAAGGAAATGGCTGGTTTGGAGAGTGAAGCCTACAACATTGTACCTGCCTAAGGTCCCACCCCCTCCTCAAACCCCACCCTCTTCCATCTCCACCCCTCAAATCTCCAGGAATTTCCCAACCTGAAGCTGGCAGCTTGGAAAAATTGGTAAAATAGTTAAATATTTAGAGATTGCAATAGATCTTTGCTTCACTGGAGAGCAGACATTTTCTTCTATGTAAAAATATTTATTTCTAAGGGAAGGGTTCACAGTAAATCTACAAAACAACAAAGACACCTAAGACTACAGCTTTACACTTTGACCACATGGTCTACTACAATGGAGATTCTTCTTCTTCTTATAGATGTGTAAATGACAAGTTAGAGATGTGTGGAAGTATAAGATTTGAACTGGTGGTTGGAACGCTGTGGGAAGCCAATAAAGGGGAAGGGAAGAAAGAGGGGAAAAAGATATAGAAAGAATCTGTTAAAATTTGTATTATTCGAATAAAAAATTGTTTTTTTAAAAAAGAGATTCTTCTTCTTCTTCTTGACCCCTAGAAGGAAATAACCTGAATGGATTAAACAATTATCGTTAGTAAATAAGCTTCTTCAGATCGCATAAATCTTTTGCCTTTTTCTAGCAAGGAATCTTAAAGCTTTAGGGGAGGTTGACCAAACTTTTTGTTTTAGGAGCAGTAAATTTTTTTGGATAGAATTTATTTCAAGTAGTTCAAGTTTTCTTCTTTCAGCTAAAAGATTTTTATACATCTTTTTGTTTCCTGTATTCTTATGTTTGACTTCCAGTACATGTATTGTTTGTAGTAATTCTGATCTTTTCAGTTCATTTTGTTTCTTTACGTATGAAGCCTTGGATATGAGGCGCTCCCCTTATGACTGATTTGAGGGCATCCCAGAGGATGGCAGGGGAAGCCGTCCCTGGAGAGTTAATATTAAAGTAGTCTTTAATGTGTTGTGAGATTTCTTCTGTTGTTATATCGTTGTTCAGTAAAAGGTTATTTAGAGACCATTGACATGTCATTTTTTGTTCAGGTCCTACTCTGGCAATACATTCAACCCAACTATGATCAGACCAAATGTGGGTCCCAATTTGTGTAGATTGTATGCTAGAGATAGAATGACAGGGAAATGAATAGGTGAAGTCTTTTTCCAAAGGGTGAGTATGTCTCCAGATGTCAATTAGGTTGTGTTTGGTGAAAAGTTCTGCCAATTTGGTGATTTTTTTGTATTTTTGCATTTTTCTTAATGTATTCTGATGTTTTGTCTTTTGTATGATCCACAATAAAGTTAAGATCCCCACCCAATATTGTGTCTCCAATTTGAAAAGAGTCCAATTTGAAAAGAGTCCAATTTGTTCGATGAAACTCAGTTGGTCAGAATTTGGAGCATACAGAGATGCTACTGTGACGGGGCGTTCGTTCAGGTGGCCTTTGACAAAGAGAAATCTACCCTGGGGGTCAGTCTGTATATCAGATTTCACAAAGTTCAGTCTATGTGATAGTAAGATAGCAGTACCCCAAGACTTGGAGGTTCCTTTTGCCTGGAATTGTTGAGGAAATTGATGAGATTTAAAAATAGGAATCTTAGAAGATTTCAAATGAGTCTCTTGCAGAAAGAGTATGTAAGGTTTAAGCTTACACGCCTAGTTTTAGATTCTTCTGTGTTTGACCACGTTACTCAAACCACTGACATTGTGTAAAATGATTTTTAGATCAATCTGCATAGTGGCTGTTCAGTTGATATAAGTGACAGCAGCATCCAGCAGTGTATTAGTTTGAGAGCGAAGACACGTTATAGCTTGAGTTTGGAGACAGACAAAGGTAATGGAGTTCAAGAATTAATTAAAGTTAGAGTAAGTGATAGAAGGAAAGTCCAAGAGGTAAAAAAATGATTTATGCTGTATATGTATAGTAATAAAATAGGCAATATGTTAATATAATAATTATTGTAACAATTATAATCAATACCAATAAAATATGAATTTAGAGAGGGTAAGTAAGAATCTATATTGTGAGTTAAAATCACTTTACACTGTTGCATTCTGCACTTTATTAATTTATAAAAATGATATGAACTGTAAGTATAATAATAATAATTAATTAGTTTGACAAGTCAAACTGAATAGTTAACTCCTTTCACAGTTGATGAATTGTACTCCTTATGCAAGAGTATTAAATCACCTAAACATCTATCCAACAGATATCTCTCCTTATATAAAATTCTATGTTTGAGTGGCAATGTTCCATGCACTCCCTCAGCCATTGGCCCGTCAGCCGCCACTCAAGAGTACCCCAGTGCCATTCAGCCACTGTGCCCTTTCAGAATTACTGGCAAACGGCTTTCTCTCTTGACGAAGATGCTTTTCCTGCTTGCCTCCTGTGTGGGACTAACTTTCCCCTTAGTGGCTGTTGGTAGGTGTAACAAAATGGCAGTTACCTGTGTTTGTAAGATGGCTGTGGTTCTCTGTTTAAAATGTTCCCCGTAAGGTTTAATTGAGCTGTAGTTCCAGAGAGGGGCCTGCAGGGGTATCATTCACTGGGTTGAATGGGGCTTCCTCATCTTCTGGCCTACAGTTCCCAGCTGCCCCAAGGCCAAAAAGTGCGGGAAAACAGGGACTGTCCCAATGGGCGGGGTGGCATCAATATAGACTGCAGCCCATCCAGAGAGGAGGTAGTCTTTGTCCCTGGGAAGCATCAGAAATTCAGCCACTCCACAGTCGACTGGACTGGGGAATGAATGGAAGTTTCCCTGCTCTCTTGGGCAAGAGAGAGAGGCTGGAGTACAGCCAGAGGCTGGTCCAAGGAATGATGCTATAATGA
>NW_015173831.1:63037-79670 GCF_001447785.1 Gekko japonicus
ACCATGTTTTCTTCTATGTTTTCAGGAAATCCTCGTCGTTTAAGGTTAAATTGTTTAGAATCAAATTCAAGCTTCAAGAGTCTGTGTTTTATGACAGTTTGTTCTGACTGCAACCGTTGGATTTCTTCTTATTGCATTCACGGCATTTTCTGCCTTTAAATTTCTTGCGTAGATTGTTTGATCGCTTCCATTTGAGATTGTAATGGCTCAAGCAGGGCCTTTGTAGCATTGAGTATTCTGTTTTCCATGGAATTCATTGCTGCTAAAATATCAGGCCCTGTCATCTCATGCTGCATTTGATGGGTTTCTGGGTTGTCGGTGGCCATTTAGGTTTGGGCCGTATCGTTTGTTCCCACATGGATCAGCAGGAGTGGGCAGCAATCAGAGGTTTTGACTAGTCTTGAAATTCTCTCAGTTGGATATACGCTCCAGGAAGACAACAAACCTCCCAAGATTCCTTGTCTGGTCTACAGACTTCTTCCGTCCCTCTCAGTAGGGAGTCACCAACCACCACTACTCATCTCTTCCTCCGTTGGATAGCTTGGTACCTTCTCTGCCTATGTGTTTGTGTGTCAGTCACAGCCTTTTGATCTCGGAGTGTGCTATTCTGATCTTCCACCATCAGAAGCGGCTGGTAGCGATTTTGCAGCTCCACTGGCTGTGAGTGTTTCCTGATTATCTTACTCCTCAAGGTCACATTCTTCCACTCACCCACCTGTTCCTTGTTACTTCCTTCCTCTTTCTCAGGATTGGCTAGCTCTTGGTGTTCTCTCAGGAGCACCTCTTCCTTCCTGATGTTCCTCAGTGTACAGACTTGTGCCTCGAGTTCTCCCACCTTCTCCTCAAGCATTCTTATAAGCTTGCACTTGCAGCATGTATAATGCATTTCCTGGCAAGGCAGAAAAATGATCATGGTGCAACCCTGGCATGTCACTGGAATAGGTCCTTCGTTATCCATCTCCTTAGGAACAAATCTATCTTCTACAGCCTCAGGAACTTCCCTCAAAGTCTGACGTAAACTCTTGTTGTGGTGATGTACCCTGAAAATTTTGAGACTGACCAAATGGCTTCCTTGCCAGCAGTTCTCTCTCCAGAACTCAGTAGCAGCCCTCTACTCAGGTTCTTACAAGGCCTCCATGCAAGACCCACAGGCTATGACCCTCAGGCTAAGAGCCACAGGGCAAGAGCCCTTTGTCTTGTACCAAAGGCTCGCTCCTCTAGCAAGGAGCAGCCTTTTATTTCAAAAGGCCCCTTCCTGCCCGGCAGAGCACAGCACAATAGGGGGCAGGGCTTGCAATCAATAGCACTCCACAGCAACTCACTCAGCCTCCAACAACCTCCAAATCACAAACAGTCCCAAACAGACTTAAACAGAACCACGCTCTATCAGGCTACAAAGAACCAAACTCTCTTTCACCTCCCACACAGCAGCTAGGGAGGCAAAAGGAGAAAGAAAATTCCCTCAACTTCTATCAGCAACTCACCATGTGCTCTCCACTCCTTGCCTCAGCCCAGCTGACTCAGCTCTGCCTCTGGCAAGGAGCAGCCTTTTGTTTCAAAAGGCCCCTTCCTGCCCATCACAGCAGAGCACAGCACAATAGGGGGTGGGACTTGCAAACAACAGCACTCCACAGCAACTCACTCAGCCTCCAACAGCCCCCAAATCACAAAGAGCCCCAAACAGACTTAAACAGAACCACACTCTATCAGGCTACAAAGGATCCCTTTTTCAGATTGGCTGTGTCCCTGCCCCCCTCCAGTCAGTGGACTTTCTTGTACATATTCTCCTGCAATGTCCTTATGTGCTCCAGTTTAAGCTAAAATGGATTATGCCATGCCTTGATAAATGGACTATGCTTCCTCTAGTGACATTAGAGCAAAAGGTTCAATTCCTCTTAAAGGATTGTGATTTCCAATATACTTAATTTGTTGCTCAATTTCTAGAGGCTGCAGATAAGTGTTGAAGGGAGGGGTTTTATTTAAGTTTTTCATTTTTATTGGTTAAGACCTTGGTCTAAGAACAGGGGGGGAAGAAGAAGGAATTCTAAGTTGAATGGCACCAAGGAGTTACAGTCTTAATGTAGTTGTCATAGTTACTTCTGGTGTAAAATGTAACTGCTTTTCACTCAGTTTCCCAAAGCAAAGGATTTTAATCTAAAGAAGTATCATTCTGCATCCCTGGACAATAGTAACCAATGCTGATTTTCAATTAAATGCTGGAAATTTAGGTTTTGTATGACACTGGTTTCTTTCTTTCTTTCTTTCTTTCTTTCTTTCTTTCTTTCTTTCTTTCTTTCTTTCTTTCTTTCTTTCTTTCTTTCTTTCTTTCTTTCTTTCTTTCTTTCTTTTGTTCTGCTAGTTTTACCAGGCCCCTTCCCACACTGGTTCTCCAGCCTCTTGTCTAGAAATTATTAAGCAATCAAGAAGTCTCTTGCTTTCTCTGATGCAAAGTCCCTTCCAATGAAGATGTCACATTGATTAGAACTTGGACAGGGCCATTTGAGTTTTGCCCCCATAGAATCAGCAACCCCCTGACCTTGTATGCCACATTCAGAGAATAAAAATGTTTTTTTCTTAAACTCACTTTTAAAAATGTAAGAGTGTCTCATTGTTTTGAGGATGTGAGAAAATGAAGGTGTCCATGAAGCATGCTCAGCTTGGCTCTCTGGGCTGTCTGGTGTGTGCTGGCAAGGAAGGAGGGGAGGGCTGGAGGGGGCTCCACAAAGTTTTAAAATCAAAATGTGATTTCCCTGGTTGCTAAAGCTTGAGAACCACTGCATTATGTGTAAGATGCTGTAGTGAGTGCAGCAGAAACTGATGCGGTTTTCACTGAACTGTTTGTGAGAGTCAGGCTTGTCCGCAGGAAATGCAGAACAGGAAACTAGAGTGTCAGATAAAGAAGAAGTATTTATTAAAGTGTATGGAGAGTCTGTAGCCCCAGGGAAGAGAGGAAACAATTCACAGCTGCCTCCTCTAGGCCATCTTCTTTGTTTCTGAATTTCCTCTCTTCTTTGAGATCTTCCTGAGAGGCATTTCTGTGCATGTCAGAAAAAGAAACAGCCAATAATGAACAGATTGAAAGGAAGTGCTCAGACATATAGCGACTGCTTTATTTTCTACACTTTCTATTTTCATATGTGTAGATGTGAGATGCCTCCAAGTGCTGCTGCTTCTCCTTTCCCATCATTGACAAGATCCATCTTCTCCTCTCTTTTTTGCCAAAAAAGAGCCACTTTTGACAACTACAGCATTTTTTCCTTTGTCCTACCTTTTTTTTAAAAAAAAAACCCTTTGCCTCTTGCTTAAAACTATGTCACGATGATTCCATCTTACAGTTGAGCAGGCTTCATTCACATCCAGTGTACCAAGGCTGGTTTGTAAATCATCTTACGTGGCTGTGCTCTGTAAAGGTAAAGGTAAAGGTTCCCTTGCTCGAAAGCCAGTCGAATCCGACTCTAGGGTTGCGGTGCTCATCTCCGTTTCAAAGCCGAAGAGCCAGCGCTGTCCGAAGACGTTTCCGTGGTCATGTGGTCGGCATGACTAAACACCAAGGTGCACGGAACGCTGTTACCTTCCCACCGAAGTGGTACCTATTTATCTACTTGCAATGTCTTGCTTTCGAACTGCTAGGTTGGCAGGAACTGGAACTAGAGACAGGAGCTCACCCTGTCTTGCGGCACCCGGGTCTGTAGAGGCCAGTAATTTTGCTGCACTAACAACTGAAGGGAATTATTCTTTTAGTACATGTTTTTACTTGCTTAGAAGCAGCAATAGATGACGTAAGTAGGGAGAACCCAATATTTTAGGGAGGAGGACCAGGTAATTCGCGAAAGATTCCAGCAATAGTGAGCCAGGATATCTGGGCATTAGCTTAAAAAGGTGAGCAATATTAACTTTTTAGGGAGAGGCAGGGGTGAGAGCCACAGGGCCTCCGAGGAGGGTTTGCCTTTCTGCTATATTCTGTGAAAAAGGGTTTGCTTGTAGTTCTGTTAACATTCAGAATCTTCTAGTAGCCAGTGTTCAGCCATCTGATATGCAGGATACATGTTAAGAACAGGGGAAAACACATCTACTTCAGCGTCCTTGGAATCTGAAGCTGTCCACTTCTCATCCCAAGATCTCTCTTCCTTTTCAAGGAGGCTGAAATTGGTTCCTTATTCACAGTTCCTTATTCATTCCTTATTCATGAATTCATCCAAAAACACTGAGGAGAGTTGGAAATCTCTGAACCCCAAAATAAGATCTGGACCACCACATATCATATACCGCCAGGTTCACATGACCCCTTCAAGATGATATATCCTGTTTCCTGGTCCAAAGCATGGTTCTTTTACCAGCTGCTCCAAAGTTGGGTGCCCCTAGGACAATCACACAGGCAGACACTGGGGCCTGGCTGCACCGACAAAGCAATCTTTGGACCATCCCAAATGATACATCACCACACTCTGGGGACTGTCTTCTACAAGGAGACATACAGCAGTAGCCGGTCCAAACACTGGTTCTGACACCACACGCTTCTAATTCGAGTGCCTTCGAGTGTATTTCAAAGGAGAGTTGAATAAGGAAGTGCCCTCTGCACCCCAAAATAAGGTTTGGACCCCCACACTTCATACACCTCCATCTTCAACAGACTCTCCCCTTCAAGGAGACATATGCTGTGTCCTGGTCAAAAGTGTAGTTTTTGTGCCAGCTGCTCCGAAGTGCGGTGCCCCCAGGACAATCACACAGGCAGACACTGGGGCCAGGCTGCACCCACAAAACAATCTTTGGACCACCCCAAATGACGCGTCACCACACTCTGGGAACTGTCCCCTGCAAGGAGACATACAGCAGCGCCTGATCCAAACACTGGTTCTGGCACCACACACTTCTAATTGGAGTGCCTCCCAGATGCCTCTATTTCTAAGGAGATTTGAATAAGATACTGGTTTGGCTGCTTGCCCCTTACACCCCAAAATAAAGTTTGGACCACCACATGTCATACACCCCCACCCTTCAAGGGCACATATGGCACTTCCTGTTCCAAAGTCCGGTCCTTGTGCCAGCCGCTCTGAATTGTGGTGCCCACGGAAGAATCACACAGGCAGACACTGGGGCCAGGCTGCAACCCCCCAGAATCTTTGGACCACCCCAAATGACACATCCCCATACTCTGGGGACTGTCTGCTGCAAGATGACATACAGTGATGCCCAATCCAAATACTGGTTCTGCCGCCACGAGCTTCTATTCAGAGTGCTTCCAAGAAACATCCACTTCCCAACCACATTGTTGCTGTGTGTCAATCATGAACATTAATGTTCCCTCCCCTAGCCCAGGAGGGAACACTCAAATTTCCAGGGATATTTCATCCAAAGTATATTAAACAAGGCTGCTGCTCAAATTTTCTATGACTTATTATTTTGCGATCCATACTGGACTTCCAATTAACTACACTATGAGGTTCGTGGGCACGAGGACCACCAAAGACCAGGTGACATGTAAATACACTATTTAGACCATATGACACAATAGTTAGACATGGATCCTCCTCAACATTCTGTTCACTAGCCCAGTTGCTACTTGGAGCTTTCGAGACTCACTTCCAAGAACAGTCCCCGCACTTCCCAGGCGTCACATTAGTGAGGTGACATCAAAAATGTTTTAAAAATTAAGTAAATAACTTTGTAACTGGCAGGTGGTTTCGTGCAGAACAATACAAACATCTACACAAGTGTGATTGACAGTCTGGACCTAGTATGCCTAAAGCAATGGAAAGTATAGATCTGGGATGTTATTTTGCAACATTTCAGTATGAGAAGCCATATTCTGACTATGCACAATTTTGGGATTATCCAAAAAATGATTGGGGGTGCAGCCTGCATGATTGTCCTCACTTTGGAGCAACTGGCAAAAAAACTGGGCTTTGGACGAGGAGGCGCCATATGCCCCCTTGAAGGTGAGGGTCCCCTGAACCAGGGGGTATATGACATGTGGAGACGTGGGGTAGAAATCCAGATAAAAGGATGTGAGGACTGTTTAGAGGAAATAAGTCAGGATGCAAAGCTGCAATGTGCTTTCTAAGTAGCTTGATTGAAACATGGGTGTGGAACATTAGCATCTATAGTGAGATAAGAATCCATCAAGCCTTGATGGATGCATCCTTATAAACTTGGGAATGAATTCAAACTCAGCAATTGAAGTTTGTTATCTGTAATTGAAGCTTCTCTGAGGAGTGTTAAAACTCATTCAGCAAGAGAATGACCTTCACCCTAAGGTCTGCCTATGTGATTGTCCTGCTGGAAACTCACAGGGAGTGGTTCCTTATTCCAAGGTACTTGGAAATACAGGCACTCCAAATAGAAACTTGTGGGGCCAGAACCAGTGTATGTCTCCTTGCAGGGGATAGTCCCCAGAGCATGGGTATGTGTCATGTGTCCAAAGATTGGGGGGTGGGGTTGCAGCCTGGTCCCAGTGGCTGGCACAAGAACTGGGCCTTGGACCAGGAAGTGCCATATGTCCCCTTGAAGGGAAGAGTCCCCTGATCATGGGGGTGTATATGTGGTTTTCCAGACATTATTTTGGGTGCAGAGAGCACTTCCTTATTCAAATCTCCTTTGAAATACAGGCCTCCTAGAGGCCCCCCAAATAGAAGGGTGTGGGGCCTGCACCAGTGTTTGGACCAGGCACTGCTGTATGTCTTCTTGCAGGGGACAGTCCCCAGAGTGTGGTGATGTGTCATTTGGGGTGGTCCAAAGATTGTTTTGTGCGTGCAGTCCAGCCCCAATGTCTGCCTGTGTGATTGTCCTAGGGGCACCCAACTTTAGTGCAGCTGGCACAAAAAAGCATGCTTTGGGCCAGGATACAGCATACGTCCTCTCGAAGGGGAGAGTCCACTGAAGATGAGGGTGTATGAAGTATGGGGGTCCAAACCTTATTTTGGGGTGCAGAGGGCACTTCCTTATTCAAATCTCCTTTGAAATACAGGCCTCTGGGAAGCACTCCAAATAGAAGCTCATGGCCTCAGAACCGGTGATTCGACCTGGCATCACCATATGTCATCTCAGAAGGCACAGCACTTTGGAGCAGCTGGCACATGGGGCTGTGTCATTTGGGGTGATCCAAAGATTCTTTGTGGGTGCAGCCTAACCCCAGTGTCTGCCTGTGTGACTGCCCTGGGGGCACTGCACTTTGGAGCAGCTGGCACAAGAACCACACTTTGGGCCAGGACACAGCATATGTCCCCTCGAAGGGAAGAGTTCACTGAAGATGGAGGTGTATGAAATGTGGGGGTCCAAACTTTATTTTGGGCAACCAGTTATTTATTCAAATCTCCTTAGAAATAGAGGCCTCTTGGAGGCACTCCAAATAGAAGTGTGTGGTGCCAGAACCATTGTTTGGACTGGGCACTGCTGTATGTCTCCTTGCAGAAGACAGTCCCCAGAGTGTGGTGATGTGTCATTTGGGGTGGTCCAAAGCTTGTTTTGTGGGTGCAGCCCGGCCCCAGTGTGCCTGTTTGATTGTCCTATGAGCACCCCACTTTGGAGCAGCTGACACAAGAACCGTGATTTGAACCAGGAAACAAGATATATCAACTTGAAGGGGAGAGTCATGTGAACTTGGCGGTATATGATATGTGGTAGTCCAGACCTTATTTTGGGGTTTAGAGCTTTCCAACTCTCCTCAGTATTTTTGGATTAATTCATGAATAAGTCACAAATAAGGAATGAATAAAAGGTAAACGTTCCCTTGCTCGAAAGCCAGGATGAAATCATGAAAAAGTCACGAATAAGGAATGAATAAAAGGTAAAGGTTCCCTTGCTCGAAAGCCAGGCAAATCCGACTCTAGGGTTGCGGTGCTCATCTCTGTTTCAAAGCCGAAGAGCCAGCGCTGTCCAAAGACATTTCCGTGGTCATGTGGCCAGCATGACTAAACACCAAGGTGTACGGAACGCTGTTACCTTCCCACTGAAGGAATGAATAAGGAACTGCAAATAAGGAACCAACTTCAGCCTCCTCTTCTCCCACTATAAATTCTTTCCACATTCTGTTGTCTACTCTTTGTGCTTTCTACTATGGTTTCCTTAACACCCCCTGTACTTAAAAAAACCAAAAAACTACTGGAGCTTAAAACACCTGGATAGGGCATTTATCATGGAAGGGGCAATGGTGCAAGAAGAGTTAACAAGCTTCCACTAGACTCCCAGTATTTTCTTTTCTTGAAAAATCAAGCATACAGGTACCCAATTCAGACTGGGAGTAGGGGATCAAGGAGGGGAAATTTAAGCCTTCTCTGTCTGGTTTCCTGAGCTGAAAAGTCCCTGTGGAGCCACTGTTTGTCCCATTGGGTAAACATATAGGCATTGTTAAGTGTTACCTGTGTTTATTCCAGTGGAGCAAATAACAGCTCCCTAGGGCTGTTATTTTGGATGAACGGGAGGTGCATGGTTGAAAGTGTAAGCCTCTCTCCTCTTACATCATTGGCCTGATCTTATTCATGACCCCTGCATGCCTTATTTCTCAATAAAACAAAATTCTGGGAGCTCCGTTAATGGCATTATGTGCAGTTAAGCCCTGAGATTTCCTCTTCCCCAGTTCCATGGCCCCAATCCTAATTAGCCCCCCCCCAATAGGATTGCCACACCCCATGTCCAGGCAGGGGATCCCCAAGTTTCAGAGGCTTCCCTCTGCATGGATCAGCTGGCAGATGGGGGAAACCCCTCCCTTAAACAGGAACATCGATGATGTCACCCGGAACTGGTATTTGGGCAAACTCTATGATTTTGAGGGTGAAAAAACCATAAAGTTTCACTCAAATACCAGAGCACCCCTGTGTGATGTCCCCAATGTGATGATGTCATTTCTGGGTGATGTAATTGCATCAGGGACATCAGGTGATGTTGCTGCCCACCCCCAGAATGCCCTCCAAATCCCCCCACTGGAGGAAGGAGGAGACCTGGCAACCCTACCCCTAAGAGGATTTTGTAGGGATGCCAGCCTCCAAGTGGGACCTGGGGATCCCCTGGAATTACAGCTAATTCCCAGAGCATAGAGTTCAGTTCCCTTGGAGAAAGTGGATGCTTTGAAGAGGAGACTTTGTAGCATTGTACCCCAATGAGGTCCTTGTCCTCCCCAAGCTCCACCCCCAAATCCCCAGGAGTTTCCCAACCTGGATCTGGCAACCCTACCCATCCATCCCCTGCCAGTTGCCATGGGAGACCTGGTAACCCTAATTCTAGGGCCCAGTTACATGGAATCATCACATGTAATTTGTCCCTGTTTGAATATAACCTTGTGCCACAGGAGTATAGCTGTAGAATGGATTCTAGGCCAAAGCCCCTGAGGGGTGAATAGACCAAAATGATGCACATCTCCACTGAGACTGTATTCCCTCCACTTCCCCCTTCTTGGCTGTTGCACCTGACACACAGCAACATCCCTTGCAAATTTGTCTTTGTCCAGTGCTGACAAGGCTTTCATAGAATGCACAAAGAGACAGTGTTGGGGCCTCTGTTTCCAAACTTGCATTCTAGAGGCTGCCTGTCTGGTTAACACTGATTTAAACTCGATGTTTGTTTTGAGAGGTTTTATTTTCTTTTGCTTGTGCCCTGTTGTAATCTGCAGCCGTTCCCATGCATTCTCAACAGGCTGTGAATCCATGGACTCACAAAGGCACAGTCACTTAGCATTAATTCTTTCCTGCACCGAGCAGCCAGTGCTCCCTTTTAGCTACAACAGGGCTGTGCTTCCCAGGCAAAACCAAGTCATTCACTGAAAAGCAGACCAGAGAGAATGGACATAATGGATTCTATTGAAGTAAGATCTGTCTCATTGGATGGGGTTGATGGGAATACAGAGGGGCCTGAGAGCGGAGACAGAGTGTCTCATGAAATCTGAGGTCAGGAGTCTCACAGGACTCTCCCCTCCCCTCCCACACTGTCTCATTGGAGCACACCCATGGGGTGGGTATTGTAGAAGGAGCAGCCAGATGTCTTGCGGTGCTAACACCTCAGTGGGCACAATCTCTTCAACTTTATCTGTATAAGTACTGGACATTATTAACCTGTGTTATTTCCAGGCTAAACCTGTGTTTGTGAGAGGGATCTTTTGAATTTGGGAATTACACTTCCAGGAAAAGAAAGAACTTGGACACCAGGTTTGTAAATTTCATGGGATTTTATTAGTACATAAACTCTAACAAGGATTATCTCTTTTAATAAGATTCAGAATTTCTAGACCATACCCCAGCACATAAAAATATATTGAGAGCATGTAGCTTAGTTTAACTGAAAATATCCTGTAGTGAAGCATTATTTTTACATGAAGCAGCATATAAGCAGCATGGAGCATGAAAAGCAACATAGGAACATAGCAAGCAGCATATGAATCTCACCAGTCCTCCAGGGAAAAGGGTAGTAAAGTGTATTCATAACTGGCCCAAAGGTGGCGTGGTACGAAAAGGCCTTACCTCCACGAGGCTCTCCTTCAGATGGACCCTCTCTGCCTGACTTCCACTGGATATTCCCTATTCTTATACTCTATTTGGCTTGTCTACCCACTGCCCAATCAGATTCTTACAACTACTCTTAGATTTTTACCAACTTGGTTGACATACCATTATTGGCAAAAATTATCATATAGTCATGAAAAACATGCATGTCCTGTCTGGTTTTCCCCTTGCCAAGGACACCCAAACTCTATTGGGTCAAGTTGTCCTGTACTGAAACCATTCCTAAACCCACTTCTGCTTTGGCTCAGCACTATTGACGTGGCCTGTCTCCTGACAGCATCCATCTTAGAATCAAATATTCTATTATGATCATAGAATCATAGAATGTTAGAGTTGGAAGGGACCTTGCAGGTCAACAAGTCCAACCCCCTGCACTCTGCAGGAGCGTAGCCGAAAGTTAGCCCTGCAACATACCTTAAAGATAGTCATCCAGCCTCCACTTAAAAATGTCTAGCAAAGAAGCATCCACCACCTCCCGAGGCAGTCTGTTCCACTGCTCAACCACTCTTACAGTTAGGAAGTTTCTCCTGATATTTAGCCGGTAACAACTCCCTTGTAATTTCCACCCATTAGATCTAGTCTTGCAATCCAGAATAAGAGCGAATAGATCTGCTCTATCTTCAATGTAACAGCCCTTCAAATATTTGAAGACTGCAATCATGTCCACTCTAAGCCTTCTCTTTCCAGGATAAACATACCCAACTCTTTCAGCCTTTCCTCGTAAGACTTGGACTCCAACACTCTCACCATCCTGGTTGCCCTCTTCTGGATACGCTCGGGCTTGTCAATATCCTTCTTAAAATGTGGTGCCCAAAACTGGACACAGTACTCCAGGTGAGGCCTGACCATAGCAGAATAGAGCGGAACTACTACCTCCTGTGATCTGGACACAATGCTTCTGTTAATACATCCTAAGATTGCATTAGCTTTCTTCACAGCCACATCACACTGCAGGCTCATGTTTAGCTTGTGATCAACCAGAACACCCAGATCCCTTTCACATGTGCTGCTGTCAAGCCAAGTCCCTCCCATTCTAGATCTATGCCTTTGATTTTTTGTACCTAAGTGTAGGACTTTGCACTTATCTCTGTTGAAATTCATTTTATTTGTCTCAGCCCACTGTTCCAGCCGATCTAGATCATTTTGAATCCTTACTCTGTCTTCTTCAGAATTAGCAATCCCACCCAGCTTCATCCTTCTTTATTCCTTACCTTCCCCAAAAACCATCCCTTCAGGAGTTCCTGGTTACTAGCACTAATGGATACTATTGTGTACAGTGCGCATAACGTAAGCATGAATTATATGCAAAGATGTATAAATGTATAGCATCAAAATACATCACCAAGCTATTTCAAACAGAAAGAGGGCAGAGAAAGAGGTGTGTGTGCTGTTCTGCTCTGGTCAATGTTCAAATCTATCCTAGAACCTTCTCTTCCCAGTTTGCTATTTAAACGCTACCAGCAGCTGTCTGGTCATGAAGGTTTTTATGGAAACGAAATCCCTTACCTATGGAAAATAAACTTTATTGGCTTCCGGTCTGGCTAAGATGGAGGACTGAAGCGTTTCGCGATCGTGCGAAGCGAGCGACGGCCACTTTCGACAGTTTGGGCAATATACAGCCCAACGCATCACTCCCCAGCGAGGGGGGGGGACAAGCAGGCAGCAGCGCCCTAGAGGGAGTGTGAGGTTGGCGTAATCCAGCTTGTTCTTGCTTCTCAAAGAGCCTGTCTGATTTCTGTTAGGAAAATTAAGCTGTAATTAAGCTATTGATGGCTTGAGTAAGGTTCCTTCCTCGTATATTCCTCTGTCCATCTCCTTAAGGTGATTGTTGAAATCTTAAATTGTATTAGAAATATCTCTCCTTATATATAAAAGACTTTTCGTGTCCCACTTTCCTCAACGTTCCACATGCTCCCACGGCCTTTGGCTCACTCGGCTGCCACTCTTGCGGACTCCCAATCCCCTGGCTGCATTGCCTCACTGCATTGGCTCGGCCCCGGCCACAGAGCCAGCAGCCAGCGTCTCATTCTCAGTCTGGAGGGAGCCGGCAAAGGGGATGCATGCTCCACCAAGGGAGCAGCAACCCCTCCACAGGGGAGGAGGCAGACCTAGTGAGCAGCAGCAAGCAGGGGAAGCACTCACCTTCGCTGCCCCTCGTGGCCCTTCTCCCTCAGCCACAAGGCCAGCGCTTTGTCAGGGCGATAGCTCAGCGGAATGTACTGCAGAGAAGGCTGCCCAGTGCCTTTCAAAGGCTCCCCCACCTTCCTTCAGCAGCAATGGCAGTGTCAGGGAGGTTCTAGCCTAAAGGAAATGAGCTGTGGCTCCTGGAAATACGGACTCTCTCCCGAGGAAGACATTTCTCTTGGCTTCTGTGTGGGACTAACTGTAACTGTTCCGTCAGTGGCTGTTGGTAGGCAACCAAGCTTGCGTCTGTAGTAAAAAAACCAAAGGACTTTCAGCATAACCCCCTTCCCCGCCCACTTTCCTGTCAGAATAAACTTGACATGGCTCTCTCTCCTTTTTGCCTCCACCATGGCTGGCTGGCTAATGAGGTGGGCCAGCGACCATCAAATCATTCTCTTCAACCCCCTGCTCTGTGGCTAACTTTCCTCTAGGGTTGTCTATCTCCAGGTGGGACCTAGAGATCTCCCGCTGTTACAATTGATCTCCAGATGACAGAGATCAGTTCCCCTGAAGAAAATGGCTGCTTTGGAGGGTAGACACCATGGCATTATCCCTGCTGAGTCCTTCCATCCCCCCTCCAATGCTGCCCTCCACAGGATCCACCCCCCAGGTATTTCCCTAATCAGAGCTGGCAACTGTAGTTTCTCCTCAGTACCCGTTCCTAGGCAACCAGGTTCTGTCAGTAAAAGGCCCTTTCCACACCTATTTTGGCCTTTGGGAGAAAACTCATTGGGGCCAGTCCTGATAGGGTTGCCAACTCCAGGTTGGGAAATTCCTGGAGATTTTAAGGATGGAACCTGGAGAGGGTGAGGTTTGAGGAGGGGTGGGACCTCAGACAGGTACAATACCATCGACTCCACCCTCCAAACCAGCCATTCCCTCATGGGGAACCACTGTTGCCAATATCCACGTGGGGGCTAGAGATTACTCAGAATTACAACTGCTCTCTGTCAGGTTCAACAGTCAAGCAAGTGGAGTACAGTCTTCCAAGAAGCATATATTTTATTGTCAGTACTATTGATCAGGAACACAAGCACTGTCAGGAATGAGTAAAAAGGGAAAGCTTACTGAGATATACAGAGTTCAAACAGACACCCCCCCACTCGTGGGCCAATCGGCCTGATTCCTGCAGGCGGGAAGGCATAACTGATGCAGCTGAGCTAGGAAATGAAACCAGTCACACGGTTGATTAATATGAAGACACTACAACTAGACAGTGGTACAAGGTTACGGATAACAGGAGAAGCGATTCAGCAAAAGGAATGCAGCACCCAGTCATCCGCAGGTCAGGCAGGTGCCCCCTCAGTCCATAAACAATATAGCAGCGTAGCTGACATTCTGCCCACCTAAAGAAAAGCCTCCCGGTTAGGCTGGGAGACCTCCCAGTTTTCCCGGGAATTCCCGGTGAAACTTTGGCAACAGTTTAGGGGCCCGAATATCCCCTACTTCCACCCATTCACGGTGCTGGGGTCCAAAATCCAACCACTCCACCAGGTAAAACAGCTTGCCACACTTCAGCTTAGAGTTCAGGATCTGAGAGATTTCAAAATGCTCTTCGCCCTCCACCATCAAGGGGGGGGAATCGGCTTTGTAGGGCATCAAGAGCTCAAAACCGGAGCATGTTTTAATAAGCTGAAATGAAACACAGAATTAATATGGCACAAATTTTTCGGGAGGTCCAGATCCACAGCCACCTCATTAATGAGGTGTTTCACTTTAAATGGTCCAATAAACATCCAACCCAATTTGCAGCTGGGGCGCAACACCTTAAAGTTTTTAGTAGACACATAAACAGAGTCAGCAGGCTGCAGAGCCCAACCCTCCACCCTTCTCTTGTCAGCCTGAGCTTTATATGCCTCTTTGGCCACATCCAATGTCTTGCATAAAAGAGGCCAGGAATCTTTCAATCTTTGGCACCACTCCACAGCATCACCTGACCCCGAGATATTATTCACGAGGAATGGGATGGGAGGGCTATCATAGCCATATAACACTTTGAAAGGGGACATACCCGTAGAAGAATCATCTTGTTAGTAGTTGGTAAAGCAACGTAAATACTGTTCCAGAGTTTGATTAACACGTTCAGTCTGCCCATCAGTCTCGGGGTTATAGCCACTGCTCAATGCCCGTTCCACCCCCATGAGTGCCAAGGGTTCCACCCAGAACTTAGAGACAAATTGCAGCCCCCTATCGGATATTATTCTGCACGGGAGCATGTGAATGCGAATCATGTGTTGAAGGAACGCCTTCGCCAAAGCCTTGGCCATGGGCAGTAAGGCAAAGGGGATGAAATGAGCCTGTTTGGAGAACAGGTCTACAATAACCCAAATGACAGTCATCATTCTACTGGGGGGGGAAATCCGTAATGAAATCCATGGAGATAACCTCCCACGGCTGGCTCGGAGTCGGGAGGGGTTGCAATAGATCTTGGTCGTGGTCTCTGTGCAGTCCCACACGTGGTTTGGGCGCCTGCGCACAACCTCGACCAGAGAAACTTCTAGAGCTTTGCCTCAGAAAGCTTTTGGCGGGCTCTCTTCCCGCCCTGGGTAGCAGGCATGTACTGCACATGCCTGGAGTGGGGGAGAGAGCTGCCTCCCACTGAGTTTTTCTTCAACCGCCTGTGTGTCCACACCTCGTTTCTGTCGCTCCATACTTGCCTCAGCTAAGTATACATTTCTGTTCTCTCTATTTTGTTGCCTTCCATCTTCATTTATGTTCCTCTCTTGTTACTATTTTTTTAAAAAACTTTCTTTTTTCTCCTTCTCCCCCCCTTTATTTTATAGTGGGTGAGGTGGAGAACATATGGGCAAAACAAAGTTTTTAAAACTGTGCCGTTATTGCCCAGCTAAACTTCCCTCAAATGATGATCACAATTTGTGCCTTTTTTGTCTTGGGGAATCCCATAGAGTCGATAGCTGTGTCCATTGTGCTAGTTTTACTAGACAAGCTCGACGTAATAGGGAGACTCACCTTAGGGCTGTGCTTTTAGAGGAAGCCTTGTGCCCTGCCATGGCTTCGACTGTCTCTCAAAAATCAGACGGCTCCTCGAAGCCACCAAAGTTGAAATCTAAAGGGCCTGAGGGTAAGGCTTCCTCGAAATCGAAAGTCAAGCCCTCGACATCGGCTTCAACTTCGGCTGTCGACCCAGTCGTCATTACTGGCTTAACGATATCAACCCCTCCTGTGGCTGTTGTACCTAACAAGTTCACCTTGTGGCCTCCCGACACCGCCGCCAATGCTCTCTTCAGCCTCTAGCCTTATTCCGCTGGGTCAATCTACGAGATCCTCTCCTGACATGTCTTGTCACCGGGACACTATCTCAGTCACCACACTCCCGGACCCCGATCCACCATTTGGAGGGCAGGGAGCATTCTATTGGCTGCCGATCTCGATATGATCGAAAGCGTCTTAATCGTCACCAGTCACCTTCTCCCTCGGGATCACCTTCTGATGACCAATATTGGTCTCCTGATGAATGGGATCGGCCGGATTACTATCCGTATTATTATCCAAGGTCTCCTACTCCTTGCTGACACCGATATGATCGGCTTTGTCACTTTGAACGTCATGAGCATCCACACACTATTTCAGCAGAATAGTGGTGTTAGTCTGTTGCAGCAAAAACAAACAGGAATCCTGTGGCACCTTGAAGAAGAAGAAGAGATTGGATTTATACCCTACCCTTCACTACCCAAAGCTGTCTCAGAGCGGTTTACAAACTCCTTTCCCTTCCCCTCCTCACAACAGACACCCTGTGAGGTCTTTAAGGGACCTCTCTGTGAGGGACACAGCCATTCAGGCAATGGAAGGCGAGCTAAAGCGCTCTTTGCCTGTGGCTCTTCGCCTAGGGACTCTTAGACTAGGGGCTCCGTAAGCCCAAGAAGAGCCAGAAAGCCAAGGGCCTAGGCTCCTTGGCTTCCTAGTAAGGTATGCTGACTTCGACAAGAAAAGCCACATAAATA
>NW_015173832.1:0-3381 GCF_001447785.1 Gekko japonicus
GGAGGTTATTAATTCATAGGGTCGCCATGAAGTCAGATGCAACTTGACAGATCTTAACACTCACACTCACACACACACAAATGCACAGCTCTGCCAGGCTATAGCGCTTTCCCCCCATCTACAGAGTCCAATTAGAAGGAGAAGGGAAAAAATCTGTGGAGAAATCCCAGCTGCTGCCAGACACAAACAAACCCTCACCCTCCCCACCCCAGGCAAAGAAGGGTGTGACCCAGCTGGTTCACAGCCTACTCTGATTATGTACCAGCTTCTTTGGAAACAGCGGCCTGTGTCCGGGGCATCGGCCCCTAGCAGCTTCAAAATGCACGTCCTTGACATGCCTTGGGATGGACGTAATGCAGAAAGGGGCTGTAGCTCAGTGGAAGGGCCTCTGCTTGGCACCCAGGAGGTCCCAGGTTTGATCCCTGGTATCTCCAGTTAAAAGGGCCAGGCAGGAGGTGATGGGAAAGGCCTCCGCCTGAAACCCTGGAGAGCTGTAAAGAAGGGCTGTGGCTCAGTGGAAGAGCCTCTGCCTGGAATGCAGAAGGTCCCAGGGTCAATCCCCAGCATCTCCAGTTAAAAGGACCAGGCAGGAGGTGATGGGAAAGACGTCCGCCTGAGACTCTGGAGAGCTGTAAAGAAGGGCTGTGGCTCAGTGGAAGAGCCTCTGCTTAGCACGCAGAAGGTCCTAGATTCGATCCCCAGCATCTCCAGTTAAAAGGACCAGGCAGGAGGTGATGTGAAAGACCTCCGCCTGAGACCCTGGAGAGCTGTGAAGAAGGGCTGTGGCTCAGTGGTAGAGCATCTGCTTGGCATGCAGAAGGTCCCAGGTTCAATTCCCAGCATCTCCAGTTAAAAGGACCAGGCAGGAGGTGATGGGAAAGACTGGTGTAGTGGTTAAGTGCGTGGACTCTAGTCTGGGAGAACCGGCTTTGATTCCCCACTCCTCCACTTGCAGCTGCTGGATGACCTTGGGCAAGCCATAGTTCTGTCAGAGCTGTCCTTGAAAAAGAGGGGAGGGGCCTCCGCAAAGTACAATGCCACAGAATCCGTTCTCCAAAGCAGCCATATTCTCCAGGGGAGCTGATCTTTGAACATCTGGCAATCAGCTGTAATAGTGGAATAGATCCAGATGGGTAGCCATCAGTGTTCCCTCTAAGCTGAGCCTGTGTGAGCTAGTTCACAGTTTTTTAGTTCACAGCGCACACAAATATGCCTTTGCTCGGGAAGGATGTCTCCAGAGCAAGCTAATTTAGGCAGGAGCCAGATCGCTCACTCACAACTTGAATGTTAGTAGCTCACGAAGTAGAATTTTTGCTCACAAGACTCCTCAGGTTAGAGAAGAAGAAGAGGAAGAGATTGGATTTATACCCCACCCTTCACCACCCAAAGGTGTCTCAGAGCAGCTTATACACTGTTTTCCCTTCCCTTCCCCACAATAGACACCCTGTGAGGTAGGCGGGGCTGAGAGAGCTCTTGAAACGGCTCTTTTTTCAAGGACAGCTCTTATCAGAGCTATGGCTTGCCCAAGGCCATCCAGCCAGGTGCAAGTGGAGGAGCGGGGAATCAAACCCGGTTCTCCCAGATTAGAGTCTGCACACTTAACCCCATACCTTGTGGCTCATAGCCACTGGTGGACCTCTGCCCCATATGTGTATACAATTCCCTCTTGAAGCCGTCCATGCTTGTAGCCGGAAGGTCCCGGGTTCGATCCCCGGCATCTCCAGTTAAAAGGACCATGCAGGAGGTGATGGGAAAGACCTCTGCCTGAGACCCTGGAGAACCGCTGCCGGTCTGAGTAGACAATACTGGACGTTGGCCCGGAGTCTGATTGAGTAGAAGGCGGCTTTGTGTGTGTGTGTTCACATGGCTGGGCATCAGTGGGACTTCTCATGGTATATTTGGGACCGCCTCTCTTGGTACACCCCCAAGGGTGTTATGCTCGGCTGATAAGGATTTCCTGGTGGTCCCCGGCCCGAGAGACATCCAGCTGTGGAACTCTCTGAGGGACTTAATGCATACTACGGCAGCTTCATTGCCATCCAGGGTTGCCAGGTCTTAACTTACTGCTGGTGGGGGGGCTCCAGTCTTGGTCTGGGAGTCTTCTGGAATTGACGTCATCATGCCGGGCATGTTGAGCAGGGAACACTGTAGCATTTTTTGGGGGGGGAACTCTATGGTCACCATAGAGTTTTTGCCCAAATGCTAGAGCATCCCCCACACTATGTGCTCAGCGTGAAGATTTCGCCTCCAGGTGATGTCATCGAACCGGGCATGTTGGGCAGGATGGGGCTTTTTGGGGGTGGGGCTATCACCATCTAACTGATAACATATTGTCGTATAATTTTATGATTTTAATGTTTTGTCATATTTATGTAAGAGTTCTTGATGCACACCGCCCTGAGCCCTGTTTTACAGGGGACAGAGGTCCACATATTGAATTTAGTGAATGAATAAATAAATAGTAAACTCCAGTGCTCAACTCCCCCATTACACACAATAGAAGAAGAAAAGATGGGATTTATCCCCCGCCCTTCACTACCCAAAGATGTCTCAGAGCAGCTCACAAACTCCTTTCCCTTCCCCTCCCCGCAACAGACACCCTGTGAGGTAAAAGAAGAAGAAGAAGAAGAGATTGGATTAATACCCTGCCCTTCACCAAAGGTGTCCCAGAGCGGCTTGCAAACTCCTTTCCCTTCCCCTCCCCACAACAGACACCCTATGAGGTAAAAGAAGAAGAAGAGATTGGATTTATACCCTGCCCTTCACTACCCAAAGGTGTCTCAGAGCAGCTTGCAAACTCCTTTCCCTTCCCCTCCCCACAACAGACACCCTGTGAGGTAAAAGAAGAAGAAGAAGAGATTGGATTTATACCCTGCCCTTCACTACCCAAAGGTGTCCCAGAGCGGCTTGCAAACTCCATTCCCTTCCCCTCACCACAACAGGCGCCCTGTGAGGTGGGTGGGGCTGAGAAATGAGGGACCTCAGGTTGGCTACCATGCTGCAGAATCCACCCTCCAAAGCCGCCATTTTCTCCAAGGGAGCTGATCTTTACAGGCCGTCACTTAAAGGAGTTCAGGGAGCTGTTCCAGTTGGCAACAGAGGAGAGGACTTGCAAGGATGGGTTTCAGTTATGGGCGGGAAAGTACCGGCTGGATCTTAGGAAAAACTTTTCAGCGGTCAGAGTTGTGCAACGGTGGAATCAGCTGTCTCGGGAGGTGGTGAGCTCCCCCTCCCTGGCGGTCTTTATGCAGCGGCTGGACAGACCCTTGTCAGCATAGCTCATTTCGGGGGGGATCGCGGGGGATCGCAGTTCCCCCGGGTGAGGTATGGGCGGCGGGGCACATGACGAAGCCCTGCCCCCCACTTCCGGCCACCCCGCTT
>NW_015173832.1:3517-5335 GCF_001447785.1 Gekko japonicus
CCGGGAACGTTGGGGGTGGGGTGTGTGGCCTTATGACACACTTCGGGTGTTGTCAGGGGGTGTGGCCTTATGACACACTTCCGGTGATGTCAGGGGATGTGGCATATGCTAATGAGTCCCCCTAGCTCTTTTTCTACGAAACGACCCCTGCTTGTCAGGGATGCTCTAGGCCGATCCTGCATTGAGCAGGGGGTTGGACTAGATGGCCCGTAGGGCCCCTTCCAACTCTGGGGTTCTATAACTCTAGGCTGGAGATCAATTGGAATTCTGGGAGATTTTCAACCACCACCACCCCCCTCCGGAGGCTGGCAAACTCTAGCGCAATGCCAGACAGCACCGCTCGAGGAGACCTTCTCAGAGCCCCGAAGTTGTGTTTTGAGCGGCGCATGGCTTCCTTGATCTATAAAACAATAGCTTGCAATCAGAGTCGATGCATCTTTCATGGTTTGGCTGGAAGGCATGAAAGAAAGAGGAGAGGACGCAGACTCTCTGCTCCTCTCTCTCCCCCCCCCCCGGGCCCTCCACCAAAAAACAACACGCATTGGGCCATATGCCCAATGTATTGATTTCTTTACTGAATATATAGGCATTTTAAAAAAAGAAAATTGAGTGCATGCTAGAAATAGCCAAAACCACTAAAACAGGGACATGCTGACAGCTATGGAGGAGCATAAAACCCTCTTAGAGAAGAAGAGGAGGAGGAGGAGGAGGAGATTGGATTTATACCCCGCCCTTCACTACCCAAAGGAGTCTCAGAGTGGCTTACAATCTCCTTTCCCTTCCCCTTTCCCTTCCCCTCCCCACAACAGACACCCTGTGAGGTAGGTGGGGCTGAGAGAACTCTTGACAGAAACTGCTCTTTTTCAAGGACAGCTCTTGTCAGAACTACGGCTTGCCCAAGGTCATCCAGCCAGGTGCAAGGGAAGGAGTGGGGAATCAAACCTGATTCTCCTAGATTAGAGTCCGCACACTTAACCACTACACCAAACTGGTGTAGGGCAGCACCAAACTTTGAGGGGAGAAAGAGATATGGTGACCAGAACTGCACACAGTCTTCCAAATGAAGTCACACTACAGATCTATATAAGGGTATTATGATGTCAGCTGTATAGATGAAGAGGAAGAAGAGAAGCGATTGGATTTGTACCCCGCCCTTCACTACCCAAAGGTGTCTCAGAGCGGCTTACAAACTTCTTTCCCTTCTCCTCCCCACAACAGACACCCTGTGAGGCAGGTGGGGCTGAGAGAGCTCTGACCGAAACTGCTCTTTTTCAAGGACAGCTCTTATCAGAACTACGGCTTGCCCAAGGTCATCCAGCCAGGTGCAAGCGGAGGAATGGGGAATCCCACGAGGATATTGGCCCCCCAATGTAGGCCTGCTACTCAAATCAAAGCTGGAACTATGGGAGATCCAGTGAGCAGTCTGTGAGAGGAGTTCACACTGCTGGGGGGGGGGTGTTTTGCTTTGTCCTCGTGGTTGCGTTGCCAACTCTGTGGTTGGAAATACCTGGAGATTTGAGGGCGGAGCCTGGGAGGGCAGGGTTTCGGAAGGGGAGGGACATCGGCAGGGTACAGTGCCTTAAGGCCACCTTCCCAAGTATCCCAAGAGCCAGTTTGGTGCAGTGGTTAAGTGCGCGGACTCTAATCTGGGAGAACCGGGTTCGATTCCCCGCTTGCACCTGCTGGATGACCTTGGTGTCTGTTGTGGGGAGGGGAAGGGAAAGGAGATTGTGAGCTGCTCTGAGACACCTTTGGGTAGTGGAGGGCGGGGTATAAATCCAATCTCCTCCTCCTCCTCCTCCTCCTCCTCCTCCTCCT
>NW_015173832.1:5442-39431 GCF_001447785.1 Gekko japonicus
TCTTCTTCTTCTTCTTCTTCTTCTTCTTCTTCTTCTTCTTCTTCTTCTTCTTCTTCTTCTTCTTCTTCTTCTTCTTCTTCTTCTTCTTCTTCCCACGTAGCCATTTCCTCCAGAAGAGCTCTCCACACACACACCCCGGCCTGGAAGCTGGCAACCATACCTCCATTGACCATGAGACCTATGGAGGAAAAATATTCTTGTTTCCTTTTCTTTTGTTGTTGTTGT
The DNA here is from genome assembly GCF_001447785.1 of Gekko japonicus. Taxonomy (NCBI): domain Eukaryota; kingdom Metazoa; phylum Chordata; class Lepidosauria; order Squamata; family Gekkonidae; genus Gekko; species Gekko japonicus. The sequence continues at coordinate 5,668 of NW_015173832.1, forward strand.
TGTTTTGGGAAAGTATTTTTATTTTAAAAGTTTAACATTCACAGACATTCTAAGGTAAAAGGAAATAAAGGACACAGCGTCTCAAAACTGTTTCACAAGACAGCAGTGACAATATAGAATTAGTAACACATCTAAGATGAGTCCCCTCAGTAGGGGGGGGGAGGGGGGGAAATATTCTTGAAGCTCCCGCAAGACTGTGGTTCTGTAAACCTTCTGAAATTCACAGTTCCTTGGAAAGGGAACCACCTGGGTTGTGAAATTACAAAAAAACCCAATAAATAAATAAATAAATAAATAGAAAGTTCCTCACAGCATCAACCTTTGCCAAAATGCATATATCCTTAGTTGTTGGTTTTTTTAATGTACACAAAGGGATCATTTCGATGTGTTCCCTGTTGCTGTGTTCATATTGTCCAGGGTTACCAACCTCCAGGTGGGGCCTGGAAATCTCCCGAAATTACAACTGATCTCCGGATGACTAGGATCAGTTCCCTTGTAGGAAATGGCTGTTTTGGAGGGGGCGCTCAATGGCATTATACCCAGCTGAGGCCCCTCCCCTCCCCAAACCCCACCTTCCCTGGGCTCCACTCAGATGTAGTGTTTAGGAGTTTGGACTCTAATCTGGGAGAAGCGGGTTTGATTCCCCACTCCTCCACATGCAGCTGCTGGTGCGACCTTGGGTCAGTCACAAGCTCTCTCAGAGCTGTTCTTTCAAGGTCAGTCCTCGAAAGAGCTCTCTCAACCCCGCCTACCTCACAGGGTGTCTCTTGTGGGGAAGGGAAGGGAAAGGAATTGTAAACTGCTCTGAGACTCCAAGTGAAGGGCAGGGTATAAGAGAGCTAGTTTGGTGTAGTGGTTAAGTGCATGGACTCTAATCTGGGAGAACCGGGTTTGATTGTCCACCCCTCCACTTGCACTTGGCTGGATGACCTTGGGCAAGCCGTAGTTCTGGCACAGCTGTTCTTGAAAAGGAGCAGTTTCTGTCAAGAGCTCTCTCAGCCCTGCCTACCTCACAGGGTGTCTGTTGTGGGGACGGGAAGGGAAAGGAGTTTGTAAGCCGCTCTGAGACTCCTTTGGGTAGTGAAGGGCGGGGTATAAATCCAATCTCCTCCTCTTCTTCTTCTATAAATCCAATCTCTTCTTCTTCCTCCTCCTCCTCCACTTGCAGCTGCTGGATGACCTTGGGCAAGTCACAGTTCTCTCAGAGCTGTTCTCTCCAGAGCAGTCCTCGAAAGAGCTCTCTCAGCCCCGCCTACCTCACAGGGTGTCTGTTGTGGGGAGGGAGAGGGAGAGGAGATTGTAAGCCGCTCTGAGCCTCCGAGTGAACATCGGGGTATCAATCCAATCTCCTCTCTTCTTCTTCATCTTCAAAATCTCCAGGTGTTTCCCAACCCAGAGCCGTATGTCATGATACGCTGCTGAGGCCCCTCCCTTTCCCCCGGCTCTGCCTCCCAATCGTCCAGAATTTCGTAGCTCTGAGTTGGCAGTTCTAATTTTGTCACACATGGCTGTCCCTTCCCCCAGAATTGCTGGGTTGTAGAAAAGTTTGTAACCATGGGTTTTGAAATCATTTCCTTGTGTGCTGTGATCTCCAAGTCCCCCCATGTGTGTGGAGGAATGCTCCTCCTCTCTCAGTCTTGAGTTCTCCTCTTGCAAGTCCTGTGAAATTCGATCAGAGAGGAAGCGAAATGTTGGATTACAGATCTGATGAACCCTAGTAAGGAGCGCGCGGGAGGAATCCACTCGTCCCTGGTTCTATCCACAGCCGTTGTAAAAAGACCAGGCCGTCGGGACCTGGAAGATATTAGCGAAAGGCTACCCTTTCCAGTTCGGTGTAGTGCTTAAGTGCGCGGACTCTAATCTGGGAGCACCGTGTTTGATTCCCCACTCCTCCACATGCAGCTGCTGGTGTGACCTTGGGTCAGTCACAAGTTCTCCCAGAGCTGTTCTTTCATGGGCAGTTTCTGTCAGAGCTCTCTCAGCCCCACCGACCTTCACAGGGTGTCTGTTGTGGGGAGGGGGAGGGAAAGGGGATTGTAAGCTGCTCTGACACTCCTTTGGGCAGTGAAGGGAGGGGTATAAGGGGTATAAATCCAATCTCCTCTTCTTCTTTCATTCAAGGCAAGTGAGAAGCAGAGGTCAGTTGCCATTGCCTTCCTCTGCAGAGCCTTCCTTGGTGGTCCCCCATCCCACTTCCAATCCTGCTTAGCTTCCAACTGACAGCTGCCCAAGCAAGGGACTTTCAAGCCAAGCAAGAAGCAGGGGTGGTGCGCCATTGCCTTCCTCTGCAGAGACGTCCCTGGTGTTCTCCCTTCCATGCACCGCCCCTGCTTAGCTTCCGAGGTCTGATGAGATCGGGCTATACCATGCCCCCTTCTCTCCCTGGGATTTGAGTGTGTATAAAGCGCTGTCAAGCCGCAGCTGACCCTATAGGGTTTTCAAGGCAAGTAAATACGCAGAGGTGGTGTGCCATTTCCTTCCTCCGCAGAGCCTTCCTTGGTGGTCTCCCTTCCAAGTACCGACCCTGCTTAGCTTCCAACTTACAGCTGCCCAAGCATTCAAGGCAAGTGAGAAGCAGAGGGAATTTGCCATGGCCTTCGTCTGCAGAGCCTTCCTTGGTGGTCTCCCAAACAAGTACAGAACCCTGCTTAGCTTACAGCAGCCCAAGTAAGGGGCTTTCGAGGCAAGGGAGAAGCAGAAGTGGTTGGCCATGGCCTTCCTCTGCAGAGTCTTCCTTGGTGGTCTCACATCCAAGACTTATGGCAGCCCCAGCAAGGGGCTTTCAAGGCAAGGGAGAAGAAGAGGTGGTTGGCCATGGCCTTCCTCTGCGGAGTCTTACTTGGTGGTCTCACATCCGAGACTTATGGCAGCCCCAGCAAGGGGCTTTCGAGGCAAGTGAGAAGCAGAGGTGGTTGGCCATGGCCTTCCTCTGCGGAGTCTTACTTGGTGGTCTCACATCCGAGACTTATGGCAGCCCCAGCAAGGGGCTTTCGAGGCAAGTGAGAAGCAGAGGTGGTCGGCCATGGCCTTCCTCTGCAGAGCCTTCCTTGGTAGTTTCCCATCCAATACTTATGGCAGCCCCAGAAAGGGGCTTTCAAGGCAAGTGAGAAGCAGAGGTGGTTGGCCATGGCCTTCCTCTGTAGAGTCTTACTCTGTAGTTTCCCATCCGAGACTTATGGCAGCCTCAGCAAGGGGCTTTCAAGGGAAGTGAGAAGCAGAGGTGGTTGGGCATGGCCTTCCTCTGGAGAGCCTTCCTCTGTAGTTTCCCATCCGAGACTTATGGCAGCCTCAGCAAGGGGCTTTCAAGGGAAGTGAGAAGCAGAGGTGGTTGGGCATGGCCTTCCTCTGGAGAGCCTTCCTCTGTAGTTTCCCATCCGAGACTTATGGCAGCCTCAGCAAGGGGCTTTCAAGGGAAGTGAGAAGCAGAGGTGGTTGGGCATGGCCTTCCTCTGGAGAGCCTTCCTCTGTAGTTTCCCATCCAAGACTTACGGCAGCCCCGGCTTTCAAGGCAAGGGAGAAGCAGAGGTGCTTTGCCACGGCCTTCCTCTGCAGAGCCTTCCTTGGTAGTTTCCCATCCAAGACTTATGGCAGCCCCAGCTTTTGAGGCAAGGGAGAAGCAGAGGTGGTTGGCCACAGCCTTCCTCTGCAGAGCCTTCCTTGGTGGTCTCCCTTCCACGTACCGACCCTGCTTAGCTTCCAAGATCTGACGAGATCAAGCTACACCAGGCCGCCTTCCCTCCAAACCAAACAGACGCGATACAGCCTTATTAATATCATTGTGTTGTCATTTAAAAACGTCCAACAGTCCTTAGAAGCCAGATTCATATTACGTCGGGCTTTTGTATTCTCCTAGACTAGGGGCTGCCAAAACAGCGATATCCAACAATACAAAGGGATGGGAAATGATGTCCGTATGCGCTCAATTATCCAGATAACAATCAGTGCCACGAGTATCAAAACACATTTGCGAGGCTCGGAGCGGGGACGAAGACGCATTTATGTCACCTCCTCCCTATCATTTGCCGACAGCAAATCAGGGTGTCTCCCCCCCCCCTTGCAAGTTGGACCAACACTGGATCCATTAATAAGAAGGGGAGATATTTTCTTTGTGTGTGTTTTTTTCCCTCCCTAACAATAGCGCATCAAAACAAGCGCTGCTGTCGATCCTCTGCAAATAGATTGGTGTTGAAAATATAGGATTTTCCATATCTCCCGTTGAGGATCACAGAATATATCCATTGTAGTCGTACAGAAGTGAGTTCCTTTTCTGGCCGCGCAATCTAGCCGAATCTTCCGCATATTTCTCATAGCCACAGCGATACGTGAAGCCGCTAAATCTGTATCTCAAAGTGAGGTACAATCCCCCTCGGGCAAATCCGTCTTTCCCTGGAATAAAGCTCCACTTTAACAGCTGACATTGTAGCACCCAGAAAATACTTTTTTACGAGAAGCTGTAAGTTGGAACGCAGTTTATCATTCTTAATAGCAAAGAGATCTACTTGCCGGAGGTGTCGGCAATGCGGAGCCAGGAGCAGAGGACAGCCGGTGATTCTTGGTGCAGCGAAAAAGGATACTCTGGGGCAGAGATGGGCACCACAGCTCCTGCCAACACCTTACTTGTTGCCCACCAAATGCTTTTAGAAAGTGGGTGGGACCACAAAGACGATGAGGGGTCTGGAGACCACGTCCTATAAGGAAAGGTTGAAGGAGCTGGGTACGTTAAGCATACAAGGTAAACAAGTTAACTGTATAATGACTGGATTGTGAGACCTTGCAAACACATACATTTCCAACACCCCTTCTTGGAAGAACTGGGTTTGATTTCCCACTCCTCCACTTGCACCTGCTGGATGACCTTGGGCAAGCCATAGTTCTGTCAGAGCTGTTCTTGAAAAAGAGCCATTTCTGTCAGAGCTCTCTCAGCCCCACCTACCTCCCAGGGTGTCTGTTGTGGGGAGGGGAAGGGAAAGGAGTTTGTAAGCCGCTCCAAGACTACGAGTGAAGGGTGGAGTTATAAATCCAATCTCTTCTTCTCTTCTTCTTCTAATCTGGGAGAACCGGGTTTGATTCCCCACTTCTCCACTTGCAGCTGCTGGATGACCTTGGGCAAGCCATAGTTCTGTCCAGGGCTTTTTTTGTAGAAAAAGCCCAGCAGGAACTCATTAGCATAATAGGCCACACCCAACATCAGAAACCCATTAGCATATTAGGCCACACCCCTGACAGCACAGCTCATTGGCATATTAAGCCACACCCCCATGTTGCCAGAAGTGTGGTCATCCAGCCACACCCACCTTTTGCTTGTTATTCTGTTTACCTTGTTTGTTGTCCAAACCCAGGGCTTTTTTGTAGCAGGAACTCCTTTGCATGTTAGGCCACACACCCCTAATGTAGCCAATCCTAATGAGTTTTTGCTGTTGGGTGTGGCCTGTTATGCTAATGAGTTCCTGCTGGGTGTGGCCAACTCGGGAGCCAGCCGTGTGTTCCCCCTGGTGCCTCTGCCATCCTGACTTCTGGAGCAAGTCCACTCGTAAAGCGATCTTCTTTCCTTCTTTGTATTTTTGGCCCTGTAAGGGGTTTAAAAGCTTTAGAGCCAAGAAGGCTTAATCTCACCGTGGGATCTGGTTGTACTTATTATAGAACAGCGGTGAGACGGCAGACCTGTGTCAGCATTTCTGCTCTCGGGGGAGGCTGGAAACAGAAGGGGAACTTGCAGTTCCTCATTGTGCGTGTTTCTAACGGGGTCCCTGAAGGGAGCGATGAGGACAATGCAGACTTCAGCATTCGAATCAGACATCGGGCCAAACCGTAATTGGGACCGACAGAGCCGAAGGACTGCCCAAACCTACTGGACAAAGACAGCCCTCTTCAGAGGTTCTGTTTCCGGTGCACCCATCTTCTGAGATACCAGGACGGGGGCTTCTTGGTTGTGGCCCCCAGACTCTGGAACTCTTTGCCTAGGGAGATTCAGCTGTCCCCTTGACACATACACGAAGCTGCCCTTGGCACACACATACATCTGTCCCCTGGACACACACGTGAAGCCAGTTTGGTGTCGTGGTTACGTGTGCGGACTCTAATCTGGGAGAACCGGGTTTGATTCCCCCACTCCTCCACATGCAGCTGCTGGATGACCTTGGGCAAGCCATAGTTCTGTCAGAGCTTTTCTGGAAAAAGAGCAGTTTCTCTCAGAGCAGTAGTCTGTAGCCAGCTTGAGCGTAGTGGGTAGGAGCGCGGACTCTAATCTGGGAGAAGCGGGTTTGATTCCCCGCTCCTCCACATACACCTGCTGGTGTGACCTCGGGTCAGTCACAAGTTCTCTCAGAGCTGTTCTCTCAGGGGCAGTTCTCGGGAGAGCTTTCTCAGCCCCACCTTCCTCACAGGGAAAAGGAAAGGAGATTGTCAGCCGCTCTGAGACTCCTTCGAGTAGTGCAGGATGGGGTAGTGGTTAAGTGCGCAGTAGCTTGGTGTAGTGGTTAAGTGCACAGACGCTAATCTGGGAGAACTGGGTTTGATTCCCCACTCCTCCACTTGCACCTGGCTGGATGACCTTGGGCAAGCTGTAGTTCTGATAAGAGCTGCTCCTGGCACCGGTCTGCGGCTTCCGAGATAACTTCAGTCTCGCTTTTTTTAATTGCTCTAATCCCAACGGGCCTCTTATTACGCGCTAAGTTTACAAAGCAAAAGCTGCTGCTCGGGGTCTCTTCCTCTTAAATCGCACTTAATCGGGGTTACGTGACGGTGTGGATGCGTTCCCGCTTAAGATCTTAAAATGTATCTTTTGTGGTCCACCTGGAGCACGAGGATTTGCAGACGACGGCAGGAGCCAGCTGATCTCCCCGAATTGGCTGGGTTGTTTTGTTGTGTTGTGTTTTTGCTGTGGAATCAGGGCTGACTTACGGGTAACCCCCGGTGGGGTTTTCAGGGCCCCAAAGTGGTTGGCCATGGCCTGCCTCTGCATAGCAACCCTGGATTTCTTTTGTGGTCTCCCACCCAAGGAGCTGCGGTGGCTCGAGGGGTTAAGACGCTGAACTGCAGGCTGTGGAAGGTCGGTAGTTCAGCAGTTCGAGACCCAAGTTGCCAGATGACGGAGTGAGCTCCCGTCTCTAATTCCAGCTCCTGCCAACCTAGCAGTTTGAAAGAAAGCAAGACATTGCAAGTAGATAAACAGGTACCACTTCAGTGGGAAGGTAACAGCATTCCATGCACCTCGGCATTTAGTCATGCCGGCCACGTGACCACGGAAACGTCTTTGGACAGCGCTGGCTCTTCGGCTTGGAAACGGAGATGAGCACTGCAGCCCCAGAGTTGGACTCGACTGGCTTTCGAGCAAGGGAGACCTTTGCCTTTGCCTTTTTACCCAAGTATTAACCCTGCTTAGCTTCTGAGATCTGACGAAATCGAGCCATTCAGGTCAAGGCAGACAGGAAGAGATGGTTTCCCATTGCTCGCCTCTGTGTATTCTTTTAGTGGCCTCCCCTCGAACTCCGAACCGGGGGCAGACCTGCTTAGCTTCGGCGATCTGATGAGATCAGGCTAGCCTGTGTTATCCAGGGCCTATTGTGCACGCACAACTTACTGCAGAGAATTCGAGCAGTCAAGCCTTTAAGCCTGACTTTGGATTCTTCGCTTGCCGTATGCACCGTTCTTCTTTCTCCTGTGTATTTATTCTATTCTATTTTATTAGTTCGATTTATACCCTGCCCTTCCCGCCGAAGCGGGCTCAGGGCGGCGTACATAAGAACATACATAAGACATCGAAGGACAATCAGAAACCATTTTTGAAGTGCCGGAAACAACTAAAGTGCAGAGCGGCAATTCCTAAAACCACTGCTTCGGTGTTGATCCTGGTGGTATTCGAAGTCAGCTCAATCCGATCACATAACTTATGCGGTGAGATTGACTGACTGCGGAATAGACTGAGGCAGGGGTCATTTCGTAAAAAAAGAGCTAGGGGAACCCATTAGCATAACTCATTAGCATATGCCACACCCCCTGACATCATAACACCCAGCGGTGGACCTGCAAGGCCAGCGGGAGTGCAAGGAAGCCCCGCCAAGGCCCTCCCTGGCCCCAGGCAGGCAGGGGTGGGGAGAGGCGGGGAGGAAGCAACTTACCCTCGCTCTTCTCTTGCCTCCTCCTGGCTGAATGAGGGCCGGAAGCGGGGCGGCCGGAAGCAGCGGGCGGGGCTTTGTTGTGTGCCCCGCCCCCCATACCTCACCCGGGAGAACTGTGTTCCCTTGCGATCCCCCCCGAAATGACCTCTGGACTGAGGGTGGTAGAACCAGGGCACAGGGCTGCTACAACCAAAAGAACCCAACAGATACAACTAAAAAAAACCCCACAGTTTTTTCTTAATTGGTATGTGGGGGGTGGTGTCCAAAGAGTTTTTTTTAAATGTACGCAATCGCCCTATCGCGGCTGCGCAGTAGTGTCAAGTAAGCGCCTTCCATCTGAATTGTTGCGGTTCAGTTCCTTGAATGAAAGGGAACACAGAGGAAAGCAGGCCAAGTTTTGAAAATCCCTGAAATTGACCAGACTGTTTTTGAAATGGACTAGAGCAGCTGCAAAGTTCCCTTTTCTTAAGGACAACCTCTAGTGGATTCAATATGTTGCCGAAGGCTTTCACGGCCGGAGTTCATTAGCTCTTGCGGATTTTCCGGGCTGTACGGCCATGGTATTGGCACTGTAGGACCTGACGTTTTGCCAGCAGCTGTGACTGGCATCCTCAGAGGTATAACACAGAAGGATGGAGGACTCTCTGTGTCAAGGTGAGAAGAAGAAAAATGGTAGGCAGGTAATTTATATCAACTCAGGAAGGTGGGGTAGGGCCGAGTCATTATCTTTTAGGAGTTCCCTGGGCTGTGAACATGCTAATGGATAAAGACTCTGCCTACCCCACCACCTAGATGATAGACAGGTAGATAGATAAAAAGACAGACAGACAGATGATAGACAGACAGGTAGATAGATAAAAAGACAGACAGATAGGTAGACAGGTAGACAGATAGATAGAAAGATAGACAGACAGACAGGTAGGTAGGTAGGTAGGTACGTAAAGACAGGCAGGCAGGCAGGCAGACAGACAAACAGACAGACAGATAGATAGATAGGTATGTGCAGAGGTCATTTCATAGAAAAAGAGGTGCAGGAGCTCATTGGCATAACTTATTAGCATAACTTATTTGCATATGCCACACCCCCTGACATCACCAGAAGTGTGTCAGAAGGCAACACCCACCGCTCAGGCTCCACTGGACTGTTTTGGATTGCTACCTATTGGGGGGTGGAAGACGTGCAGATCCTCACAGAGGAGGGAGAGCTTGTACTTGAAGGGGGGCCGGGGGGGCCTCTGAAACTTACCTGGCTGCTTCTTGCTCCTCGTGGCCCAACTGAGGGCTGCTGGGAGCAGGGGGCGGGACTTGTTGCATGTGCCCGCCCCCTGGGCTCCATACTGCCGGAGCTCCGCTCCTGTGCACTCCCACAAAAAATGACCCCCCGGATATGTGTAGATCACTTGTAACTCTGGAGATCTCCAGCCCCCATCTGGAGGCTGGCAACCCTGCCAATCTCCAAAGCTGCCATTTCTTCCAGGGGAACCAATGTCTCTCATTTGGAGATGAGTTGTCATTCTGGCGGAGCTCCAGGCCCTACCTGGAGGTTGGCACCCCTAGCTGTGGCTTGACTCTTCCCTGCATTTAGTAGCTCCAGAAGCAGCCGGCCGGACAGCCTTGTCCCATTGCCGAAGCACAGTTGCACCGTCGTCCTTGGGAACAGGACGACCATTCCGTGCCGTCGTTGATATGCGCGCTTCTCTACGCCGTCCTCTCTGGCAGGTGGGGAAGGAGAACCGCTCAGTCTTCATTTCCGCGAGTGACACTCTCTGCCTCTTGCCAGCGCTTTGGAGTGACACTAATGTGGTGTATCGCGCACCAGAGACGGGCTTGAGATCGATGGAGAGCTCCCCTCGACGACAGTTTTTAAATTCGTTTTTAATGCTTGGCCTGGCGCCGCGGTCACCTGTGGAGATTGAGAAATTGGGGCAGCCCATCGAGGGAGAAGGAGGCGCCACGTGGCGCATGGCGCATGACAGGGTTGTAGCTGGGGGGGGGGCAGACACAGGCGTGTGATAAGTAAAATAAGTTCGCCGTGCTTTTGATCGACCGTGAGGGGAAATGCCTATGCTTCGGCTGTTCCTGTCGCGCCTTGTCATCGTCCAGGTTGGGATTCTCAAAGTGCCGGGAAGTTGTGAGACAGAACTGAGACACGGTGTTCCGAGGGAGCGCCTTGTCGTTCGGGCTGAGAAACTGATGGGAGGGGAAGGGGGCTGTACATCTGCATGTAGCCCCCCGTGTCTACGCCGCTACTTTGTCTCCCATAAGAGAACATAAGAGAAGCCAATGTTGGATCGGGCCAAAGGCCCATCCAGTCCAACACTCTGTGTCGCACAGTGGCCAAAAATACCAGGTGCCACCAGGAGGTCCAGCAGTGCGGCCAGGACACTAGAAGCCCTCCCACTGTTGACCCCCCCCCATCAGCACCAAGAACACAGAGCATCCCTTGCCCCAGACTAAGATTTCCTATCTATACCTTGTGGCTAAGAGCCACTGATGGACTTCAGCTCCATATAAGAACATAAGAGAAGCCAATGTTGGATCAGGCCAGTGGCCCCTTCAGTCCAACACTCTGTGTCACACAGTGGCCAAAAATACCAGGTACCATCAGGAGGTCCAGCAGTGGGGCCACAGTTGCCCTCCCCCCAAGCACCAAGAAGACAGAGCATCACTTGCCCCAGACTGAGAGTCTCTATCTATACCTTGTGGCTAATAGCCATTGATGGACCACTGCTCCATCTGTTTATCCAATTCCCTCTTATGAGAACATAAGAGAAGCCAATGTTGGATCAGGCCAATGGTCCATCCAGTCCAAGACTATGTGTAACACAGAGGCCAAAAAGACCAGGTGCCATCAGAAGGTCCAACAGTGGGGCCAGGACACTAGATGCCCTCCCACTGTTGCCCCCCCCAAAGCACCAAGAAGACAGAGCATCCCTTGCCCCAGACCGAGAGTTCCCATCTATACCTTGTGGCTAATAGCCACCGATAGACCTCTGCTCCATATAAGAACATAAGAGAAGCCAATGTTGGAGCTGGTCAATGGCCCATCCAGTCCAACACTCTGTCACACAGTGGCCAGAAATACCAGGGGCCATCAGGAGGTCCACCAGTGGGGCCAGGACACTAGAAGCCCTCCCACTGTTGCCCCCCCCAAGCACCAAGAATACAGAGCATCACTTGCCCCAGACCGAGAATTCCTATCTATACCTTGTGGCTAACAGCCACTGTTGGCTAATAGCCAGTGATGGACTAATAGTTCCTATCTGTCCCTTGTGGCTAATAGCCACTGATGGACCTCTGCTCCATATGTTTATCCAATTCCCTCTTGAAGCCGTCCATCTCCCAAACTGAATCTAGACTGGCAACTGTGGGATTGGTGAACCAGAAAATGCTGCATTGTGCAGATGCTTGCAATCGGTGTTCCCTCTAAGCTGAGGTAGTGTGAGCTAGCACACAGTTTTTTAGCCTCCGGCTCACACATTTTTGTCTCAGCTCAGGATGGATGGCTCCAGAGCAAACTAACTTATGCCGTAGCCAAATCGCTCGCTCACAACTTTAATGCCAGTAGCTCGCCAAGTAGGATTTTTGCTCACAAGACTCCACAGCTTAGAGGGAACGTTGCTCGCAATGGGCCCGTTTGTGACATCCTCGGGGAAACGTACGAAATTTTAACAAGCAACCTTGCCGTCACTTGTGGATGAATTTTCAGTGGTGATGAATGATGTTTGGTTTGGGTTCTCCGGTCTCCGTTGGAATCTAGGAGGGAGGCATGAAATTGCGTCAGCTGAAGGACAAGCAGGCCTTGTCAGAACGCTGTTGAGAGCTATACGACCTTCTCCTTCTTCCTCAAGATGATGCTAGCCACCCTTCAGGGAGGGGCCGTGGCTCAGTGTTAGAGCATCTGCCTGGCACTCAGAAGGTCCCAGGTTCAATCCCCGGCATCTCCAGTTAAAAGGACCAGGCAGGAGGTGATGGGAAAGACCTCCGCCTGAGACCCTGGAGGGCTGTGTAGAGGGGCCATGGCTCACTGAGAGAGCCTCTGCCTGGCATTCAGAAGGTCCCTGGTTCAATCCCCGGCATCTCCAGTTAAAAGGACCAGGCAGGAGGTGATGGGAAAGACCTCCGCCTGAGACCCTGGAGGGCTGTGTAGAGGGGCCATGGCTCACTGAGAGAGCCTCTGCCTGGCATTCAGAAGGTCCCTGGTTCAATCCCCGGCATCTCCAGTTAAAAGGACCAGGCAGGAGGTGATGGGAAAGACCTCCGCCTGAGACCCTGGAGGGCTGTGTAGAGGGGCCATGGCTCACTGAGAGAGCCTCTGCCTGGCATTCAGAAGGTCCCTGGTTCAATCCCCGGCATCTCCAGTTAACAGACCAAAGAGTAAGTCTTCTACCCGAGCCCCTGGAGAGCTGGTGCCAGTCTGAGCAGACAATACTGACCTGGAGGGACCCAAGGTCTCATTCAGTATAAACCTGCTGTGGCTCAGTGACAGAGCCTCGGCTTGGCACACACAACAGGGCTCTTCTGGTGTTCTTATGAATGCCTCAGCCTCTGTGCCCTGTTGTTGGCCCTCCCACTCTTGACCCCCCCATCAGCACCAAGAACACAGAGCATCCCTTGCCCCAGACTAAGATTTCCTATCTATAACTTGTGGCTAAGAGCCACTGATGGACTTCAGTTCCATATAAGAGCCTAAGAGAAGCCAATGTTGGATCAGGCCAGTGGCCCCTTCAGTCCAACACTCTGTGTCACACAGTGGCCAAAAATACCAGGTACCATCAGGAGGTCCAGCAGTGGGGCCACAGTTGCCCCCCCCCAAGCACCAAGAAGACAGAGACAAAGTTGTAGGTTCAATCACCAGCATCTCCCGTTAAAAGGAGAGGCCAGTCTGAACAGGGGCAGGATTCCCAACCTCAAGATGGGGCCTGGAGATCTCCTGGAATGGTAGGAGATCTCGAGGCTACAGAGATCAGTTCCCCTGGAGAAAATGGCTGCTTTGGAGGGCGGACTTATTTATTTATTTATTAGATTTTTATCCCGCCCTCCCGCCGAAGCTCCACTGAGGTCCCTGTCCTCCTCAAATCCCACTCTCCCTCTAAATGATTGCTGCAATTCAGGACAGTGCTATGTGTGAAAAGGATCTCGGGGTCTTAGTAGACCGTACACTGAACATGAGTCAACCGTGTGATGCAGTAGCAAAAAAGGCTAATGTGATTTTGGGCTGTAGAGCTGTATCAACAGAAGTATAGTGTCCAGATCACGCGCTGTGATGGTATCACTTTACTCTGCTCTGGTTAGACCTCACCTGGAGTGTTGTGTTCTGAGCAATGCTTCCTCTAAGCTGTGGAGTCTTGTGAGCAAAAATTCTGCTTTGTGAGCTACTGGCATTAAACCTGTGAGAGAGCAATTTGGCTGCTGCATAAATTAGTTGGCTAATTGGCCGAGCCCCTGGCGTCCTTCGCAGCTGATGCCCCCTCCTATCTTGATTGAGGGCAAGGAACATTATGAGATCTCTAAAATTTTGGACTCTAAGATTAAACGTGGGAAATTGTTTTATTTGGTCGAATGGCTGGACTTTGGTCCCCAGCACCTCGAATGGGTGGAAGCAGGGGATATTCGGGCCCCTCGGTTGCTGCGGAAGTTCAATAGCGACTTCCCAGACAAACCGGGAGATCTCCAGAATGACTGGGAGGCCTCCCGGGGTGGACGGGAGAAGCTGAGTTTTGAGAGGGCAGAATGTCAGCTACGCTGTCATAAGGGTTGGGGGGGTCTCAAGTATCGCTGCATTCTTTCTTTGCTTCTGTAATGCTTGCTTATCTATGGCCTTGCAGGTGGTGTGAGTTGTTTGGACTTCCGGGAACCGTGGGAGCGCTTTCGGTTCTCAGCTTCGGCTCTAACGGCCTGGGACTCCTTCTCTCGCATGCGGGAATGTGGCCAATTGGCCTAAGGAAGGGGGGGGTGCATGCGAATATCCTATATCCCATTATGCCTGTAGGGGCGACACCATTCTTAACAGTGACGTTGTTAATGCATCTATAGATCTGCAATAAAGTATAACCTTTCTGATAACCATGTACTCGATTGCTGGCTGTGGAGACTGACATTGTGAGGAGGGGAAGGGAAAAGAGTTTGTAAGCCTCTCTGAGACTCCTTCGGGTAGTGAAGGGAGGGGTATAAATCCAATTTCTTCTTTTTCTCCTTCTCCTTCTCCTTCTCCTTCTCCTTCTCCTTCTCCTTCTCCTTCTCCTTCTCCTTCTCCTTCTCCTTCTCCTTCTCCTTCTCCTTCTCCTTCTCCTTCTCCTTCTCCTTCTCCTTCTCCTTCTCCTTCTCCTTCCTCCTCCTCCTTCTCCTCCTTCTCCTCCTTCTCCTCCTTCTCCTTCTCCTTCCTCCTCCTCCTTCTCCTTCTTCTATCCTCCTCCTCCTCCTCCTTCTCCTCCTTCTCCTCCTTCCCCTCCTTCTCCTTCTCCTTCCTCCTCCTCCTGCTCCTTCTTCCTCCTCCTCCTCCTCCTCCTCCTGGGGGCCCGGAAACCCAAAAGACATACCTAAGTCTGCATTCTGTGACACTACGCCCCTCCTGGGCACATCCCAAACTCTCCCTCCGGAGTCTTGCTTTTGATATAAAACTGTGTCCCCTGATAAAAACGCAGTGAAGAACGGTTGCCCCAGGAACCGTCGAGTGCTTGCCGCCCTGCAGGCATTGCACGTGCCGCGTCTCTTCCCCCATCGCCACGCAGGCGCTGCCTCCCCTGAGCGACAGACAGATGGAGTGGAGGAAGCCGGGAAGGGTTATCTTGCTCCGAAATCCATAACGCACTGCACACTCTGCCTAGCCTACACGTTCGTACCGCCTGGAGCGACCGAGGCGTGCAGGATCTGTCTCTCGGGGAGAACGTCCTGCAAACATATTGAGAGTCGGGGGGTGGGAGAGAACGAATGAACACCATTCTGTATTTTCTCCCCCTCCTTTCTGGCTCCATCAGGGATCACGATGGACCCCACTATGGGGTTTTTTTGGCAGACATTATCAAATCGCTTGCCGCAGTCACAGGCATGATGTAGATGGACCACCTGCCCTCTGGCTGAACTCCCGTAGGCGAAACGTGGAGATGTGGGCTGTGCGTCTTGTGACTGCTAAATTCCATGTTCTCTCAAGTGTTGGGGGGGAAGGGGAAGTGCTTTTGGGGACCCTCCGACCGGATCGGAGCACCTGTTTTTGCTCAGACGAATATTTGCAGCTCAAGGCGGCTTTGACGTGCGAGTCCAAATTAACGTGGAATTTGTTTTATTCTTTGTTCGTGAGGGTGCGTGTTGCGCAAAGCCAAGCAGAATTCCAAATACACAGGCCCTGAATCACCTGGATCTGGAAATAATTAGTGAATGCCCCACTTGTCCAATCAAGGAACGGGCCCCGCCGCATAATAAAGAGAAGCGCCGTGCAGATTTGATACATGATGAGCGTCAATTAAGCTGAAAAGGGGGGGGGCCTAATGCCAAATTTCGGATTCATGAATTCGGAATGTGCAAAATTAAATCAGCCCGCACGTTTCCGGCTTTGAAATGTGTGCATGGGAAGACAATTTGGCATTCGCACCTTTTCAGAAGCCGTGATGCTTTTGAAGCTCTGAATATGCATGGTTTAAAAAAAAAAAAAATGCTACTTTGAATGTTGGTTTTAACGCTTTTATAGGTCTCAGTCTTTGAGGGATCCTGGCAGGGTGATAATGGACTGGGTTCCTAGGAGGATAGGCTCCCCAAACTGGCATGACTTCTGCTGAAAACTCTGATCTTTATCCAAATAGAAATTGCCGGACTGGGGTTGCACTGAGATCAATGAATCATTTCTGAATTAAGAAGAAGAAGGGATTGGATTTTGAAAAGTACTGGGTTCGACGCACGGAGAACTCGGACCATGACATGCATTCAGATGCGTTTATTGTACGTCACACATAGGGTTGCCAAGTCTGATTTTCGCCGCAGCGGGGGACTCCCGGCTGGCGGCTGGAGTGCGCGCGTGCGCCGCATCCACGTCACTTGAAAGTGACGTGTCCACGCCGGGCATGCTGGGGGTGGGGCCACGACTATCCAAGGGGAAACCATAGAGTTTTCCCTCGGATGACCGTGGCCCCACCCCCAGCGTGCCCGGAGTGGTTGCGTCACTTCCGGGTGACGTGCACTTTGGGGTGGGGTTCCCCCCGGGGCCCGATCCACCAGCGGCAGAGAACGGGCCTCTGGGGCGCCCCCCGAGGGGACTTTGCAAGCCTATTCACACAAGATATCTAAAACAGCCCTGCAAGGCCAACCATATACACTCCACCCGGCACATCTCTGTCCCCACTGGAGGGTTTGAATCTCCCGCCAAGGGTGCTATTGGTGGACTCCCGGTGGACTAGGATCCAAGTCCCCTTTGTGTTTGGGGACCAAGCTCCTGCCTTAACCGTGGACCTCTGGTGGCGGTCCGCGTACATAACAGATGTATACCCCGCCCTTCACTACCCAAAGGTGTCTCAGAGCGGCTTACAATCCCCTTTCCCTTCACCTCCCCACAACGGACACCCTGGGAGGTAGGTGGGGCTGAGAGAGCTCTCTCGAGAACTGCTCTCTTGAGAACAGCTCTGAGAGGACTGTGACTGACCCAAAGTCACAGCTGCATGTGGAGGCGTTGTCAGCTATGCTGCCATGGGGGTTGGGGAGTTCATTCTGTGTCTTGGTAATTGCTATTGCATTCCTATCTTTGCTGCTCTGCCTGTGCCGCAACGCTTATCTCTACAGATGTGCAGGAGGAGGTTGTATTGTCTGGAAGTCTCCTATGTACCGTGAGAGATTATTGCTTCCCAGCTTTCGCCACCTAACGGTTTCCTAGTTGGTCCTGCGCGCGGGAGGGTAGCTAATTGGCCCATGCCAAAGGGGGTGTGTGCATACGAATGCCCTATATCCTATTATGCTCAATGGGTTGCCGCCATTCTCAACAGTGCTTGTGTTACTGCATCTATAGCTTTGCAATAAAAGTATAACCGTTCCTGAATACGTGTACTTCGTCGTAAGCTGTGGGTTCTGACATGCGTGGGGAATCAAACCCCGTTCTCCCAGAGTAGAGTCCGCACTCTTAACCACTACGCCAAACTGGCTCTGTGGTTTGGATTTACGGCATGTAGAGTTCCCAACCTC
The DNA here is from genome assembly GCF_001447785.1 of Gekko japonicus. Classification (NCBI taxonomy): domain Eukaryota; kingdom Metazoa; phylum Chordata; class Lepidosauria; order Squamata; family Gekkonidae; genus Gekko; species Gekko japonicus. The sequence continues at coordinate 22,947 of NW_015173832.1, forward strand.
CAGGTGGGGCCTGGAGGCCTCCAGGAATTACAACTGATTTCCAGATGACCAAGATCAGTTCCCCTAGAAAAAAAAAATGGCTGCTTTGGAAGGCGGACTCCATGGCATTATGTCCCAATGAGTGAGGCGCCTAGGATCCATTAGAAGCTTAGCAGCATGCTTGAGCCTGAACATTTGGTGAGATCAGCATCCTATCTGAATGCAGGGGTCGTTTCGTAGAAAAAGAGCTAGGGGAACTCATTAGCATAACTCATTAACATATGCCACACCCCCTGACATCACCGGAAGTGTGTAATGAGGCCACACCCCCTGACATCACCGGAAGGCCAGAAGCAGGGGGTGGGGCTTCGTCATGTTCCCCCCCGTACCTCACCCAGGGGAACTGCGATCCCCTGCAATCCCCCCCGAAATGACCTCTGTCTGAATGTATTATCTTTCATGACTTCTTGCAAAGCACGTTATGAACAAGCGAACTCTTGTACCACTCTATCATTTCCTGAGGAAGATCCAATTTTGAAACGTTATCTAATCCGGAGACGGCGCTGATGGTGTACCTTTACGCTAGGATTTCCTTGCGATTTGTAGGGGATTGATTTATTGTGTGGCAGTGCTTCCAACTGTAATGCATAGTAAGCATTTTCTCTGCAAGTCTTGTCGACGGCTTGATTTGTGGGTCAGACAGTCACGACGGGTTTCTTCAGAGTTGTTCTCCAGTGAGGCCCCTCCCTTCCCCAAACCCTAGGGGCGGATTAACCATGAAGCAGACTAGGCACGTGCTTAGGGCACCAGGGCCAAAGGGGGCACCACAAAGTTGGGGAAAGGGTGAAAAGGGGGGGGGAAATGAATGAAGATTTGTAAAAAAAAATAATTTAAAAACTAGTGCAGATTGATCACGGTGCACCCTAGGGTTATCTTCTGTTTTTTGTTGGGGAGGTGCAGTGCCATAAAAAGGTAAAGGTAAAGGTTCCCTTGCTCGAAAGCCAGTCGAGTCCGACTCTAGAGTTGCGGTGCTCATCGTTTCAAAGCCGAAGAGCCAGTGCTGTCCGAAGGCGTTTCCGTGTTCATGTGGCCGGCATGACTAAACACCACCTTCACCTTCCCACCGAAGTGGTACCTATTTATCTACTTGCAATTTCTTGCTTTCGAACTGCTAGGTTGGCAGGAGCTGGAACTAGAGACGGGAGCTCACTCCGTCATGCGGCAACTCGGGTCTCGAACTGCTGAACTACTGACTGCAGTAGTCTTCTTGGTGCTTGGGGGGGCCACAGTGGGAGGGCTTCTGGAGTTCTGGCCCCACTGCTGGACCTCCTGATGGCACCTGGTATTTTTGGCCACTTTGTGACAGAGTGTTGGACTGGATGGGCCATTGGCCTGGTTCAACATTGGCTTCTCTTATGTTCTTATATGGAACTGAGCTCCATCAGTGGCTATTAGCCACAAGATACAGATAGGAGCTCTCAGGCTGGGGCAAGTGATGCTCTGTCTTCTTGGTGTTTGGAAGGTATAGATAGGAACTCTCAGTATCCTGGCCCCACTGCTGAACCTCCTGATGGCACCTGGTTATTTTTGACCACTGTGTGACAGAGTGTTGGACTGGATGGGCTATTGGCCTGATCCAACACTGGCTTCTCTTACGTTCTTATGGATAAACATATGGAGCAGAGGTCCATCAGTGGCTATTAGCCAAAAGGTATACATAGGAACTCTGGGTCTGTGGCAAGTGATGCTCTGTATTCTTGGTGCTTGGGGGTGGGGGGCAACAGTGGGAGAACTTCTAGTGTCCTGGCCCCACTGGTGGACCTCCTGATGTCACCTGGTATTTTTGGTCACTGGCCATTGGGACCATTGGCCTGATCCAACATGGCTTCTCTGATGTTCTTATGTCTGAGGCAGTGATGCTCTGTCTTCTTGGTGCTTGGGGGGGGACACAGTGGGAGGGCTTCTGGAGTTATGGCCATGTTGGTGGACCACCTCATGGCACCTGGGTTTTGGCCACTGTGTGAAACAGAGTGTTGGACTGGGTGGGCCATTGGCCTGATCCAACATGGACTTCTTGGTGCTTGGGGGGGCACAGTGGGAGGGCTTCTGGAGTTCTGGCCCCACTGCTGGACCTCCTGATGGCATAGGGTTGCCAAGTGGCACTTACCTCCTCCGCGGGGGAATCCCGGGTGGCTCCAAGTGCGCGCGCATGCACGTCACCAGGAAGTGACGTTATGATGCCGGGCCCGCTGGGGGCGGGGCCATGACCATACAAGGGAAAACCATGGAGTGTTGGACTGGGTGGGCCATTGGCCTGGTCCAACATTGGCTTCTCTTGTGTTCTTATGTTCACCCTGGCTGTCTTATAGGTCACCATTGCTGCATTGGAATAAGCAGTGGCTTAAATGTGAGCTGGGGTTGCCAACTCCACATTGGGAAATTCCTGGAGATTAGGGGGTACAGCCTGGGGGCAGCAGGGTTTGGGGAGGGAAGGGGCCTCAGCATGCTACAGTGCCCCGGAGCCCACCCTCCAAAGCGGCCATTTTCTCAGGGGAACCGATCTTTGTCGTCTGGAGAGCACTAGTGATTCCGGGAAATCTCCAGGCTCCACCTGGAGATTGGCAACGCTATTGCCAGCGAGTGCTTCTTTTCTGAAACGGGGCAATGCAAATGCACTCGGGGCTCTCCAACTCTCTGCCATGGAAACTTGAAATCTTTCCCAGATTCCAAACAAGGAGAAACTGGGTCATTTCCAGGATATACCGGGACTGGAAGTACATTTGCTGTGTGCTTGCTGTTGTTAATGTGGGGGATTGGCTGGCCCTGAGAGTTAGGGGCTGCATGCTAGTCATATCAACCACACTTCAAGATGGAACAACATAACAAAAGTTTATAAAACATATAGTGGAAATCAGGGCTATTTTTGGGCAGGAACACACAGGAACGGAGTTCCGGCTGGCTCCCGAGTTGGCCACGCCCAGGAGGAACTCATTAGCATAATAGGCCACACCCAACAGCAGAGACTCATTAGGATTGTCTACATTAGGGGTGTGTGGCCTAACATGCAAAGGAGTTCCTGCTCCAAAAAAAGCCCTGGGTTTTGACAACAAAAAAGGTAAACAGAATAAGAAGCAAAAGTTGAGTGTGGCTGGATGACCACACTTCTGGTAATGTGGGGTGTGGCATAATATGCTAATTAGCTGCTCTGCCAGGGGTGTGGCCTAATATGCTAATTTATTTCTGCTGTTGGGTGTGGCCTGTTATGCTAATGAGTTCCTGCTGTGCTTTTTCTACAAAAAAAGCCCTGATGAAACGTATAGTGGAAATACAAAGATAGTGGGTATACAGAGACCTTTTTCTCCCTCTCCCAAAATGCTAGAACCAGAGGTCATTTCGGGGGGAACGCGGGGGAACTCAGTTCCCCTGGGTGAGGTGCAGGGGGCGGGGCACATGACGAAGCCCCGCCCCCTGCTTCCGGCCACCCCGCTTCCGGCCCTCATTCAGCCAGGAGGAGGCAGGAGAAGAGGGAGGGTAAGTTGCTTCCTCCCCGCCTCTCCCCACCCCTGCCTGCCTGGGGCCAGGGAGGGCCTTGGCGGGGCTTCCTTGCACTCCCACTGGCCTTGCAGGTCCACCGCCGGGCCCCTGATGTCAGAGGGTGTGGCATATGCTAATGAGTTATGCTAATGAGTTCCCCTAGCTCTTTTTCTACGAAATGACCTACAGATGGGCAGTAGATTCTGGACAGACAAAAGGAAATACTACTTTACACAGAGAGTGAATGGAATGTGGAATTCACCGCCAGAGGATGTAGAGATGGCTAGATGCCTAGAGAGCTTTAAACTCAGATTAGATACATTCATGGAGGATTGTTCTATCAGTAGCGACTAGCCATGATGACTAAAGGGAACCCCACGTTCAGGAGCAGTCAACCTCTGAATCACAATGCCAGGAGGCAATGTTAAGGGAAGGCCTCGGCCTCTATGCCCTGTTGTTTGACCTCCAGAGGAACTGGTTGGCCCCTGTGTGGGACAGGATGCTGGACTAGATGGACCACTGGTCTGATCCAGCAGCGTTCTTCTGATATTCTTCTGAAGGTCTTGGCCTCTGTGCCCTGTTGTTGGCCCTCCAAAGGAACTGGTTGGCCACTGTGTGTGACAGGATGCTGGACTGGATGGACTGTTAGTCTGATCCAGCAGGGCTCATTTGATGTTCTTATGAAGGCCTCGGCCTCTGTGCCCTGTTGCTGGCCCTCCAAAGGAACTGGTTGGCCACTGTGTGAGACAGGATGCTGGACTTAAATGGAGCACTGGTCTGAACCAGCTGGGCTCTTCTGATGTTCATATGAAGGCTTTGGCCTCTAAGCACTGTTGTTGGACCTCAAGAGGAACTTCTTGGCCACTGTGTGAGAATAGTTACAAGAATGGGCACAGTAATAAGACCAATGAAAAAAGGAAAAAGAACTGTGACAATTTAGTGCTTGGTAATATATTCATGAATCATAATATACAATAACAGAAATTAAGTAATATATATAGTGAATGTAGACGGTGGTATCCGGAATGGTGTGCCGTTTCGACAATGATCTTCTTCTGAACAAGGGTGTGTACAAAAACTGTCTTTCAACAATTCATTTCTCTTGGTGACGTATTGGAAATATACTGTTGATTCACTTCATCATGAGGCTATGCTTACAGCTATGTTCTTCAATGGGCTATAATTGCTGAATGATCCAACAGGGCTCTTCTTATATTCTTATGAAGGCCTCGGCCTCTCTGCCCTGTTGTTGGCCCTCCAGAGGAACTGGTTGTCCACCGTGTGAGACAGTTTGCTGGGCTAGGTGGACCACTGGTCTGATCCAGCAGGGCTCTTATGTTCTTATTGGCACATGACCTCCATGTTGGGTTAATTCTGCTTTTTCTTATGTGACTGTGGAAGTGCTCACGCCCCCTGCCCTTAGGGCCACCAACCCCCAGGGGGTGCCTGGAATTCTCTTGGAATTAGAACTGATCCCGAGACTGCAGCGATCGGTTCCCTTGGAGAAAATGGGTCTTCAGAGGGTGGTCTCTGGCATCAGGCACCCACTGAGCTCCCTCCGTCCCCAAACTGCACACTCCACAGGGCTCTGCCTGAAATCTCCTGCAATTTCCCAACCTGGAGTTGGCAGCTCTACCTGCCTTGAGTGCCTTTGAGGAAGAATAGGATAAAACAAAATTGATGGGGAGGAGTATGGTGGACATCAAGAGAAATCAGTTTCTTGGCCCATTCACTTGCTCACCTTCTAATACTGTATAGTCCATTCAATGCCAACAGTGCCCTTTGGTTCTCTACACAAGGCAAACAGGTCAAACCCTACAGCAAAGGGTAAATGGACACAAATCTGGCATCAAGAATCACAAAACTGAGAAACCAGTAGGAGGGCACTGCAACCTCCCAGGACACCCAATGGGGGACCTCAATGTAGCTGTTGATTTGCAAAAGAATACCAGGAACAGACTAGAACGGGAGATTGCCGAGTTAGAAGTTATCACAACATTCAGGACAACGGAACCCCTAGGGCTTAACAGAGATATCGGTTTCTTATCTCACTATGCATGCTAACTTGGTTCAGTTCCCGCATCTATTTGTAATCTCTTTTATTATGCTGTATGCTGATTTGCTGCTGTTCACAGCTCTTACAAACTGCTTTAATCCAATGGTAGCTAATCTATTGCCCAGTTACTTATGCATCTTGATTCTAATTAGCCGTTCCTGGCAACACCCTCCCCACCCTCTCCCCGTATGTAATGGTTGGTGGCTTTTATTTCCATGTATCTGAAGAAATGTTCATGCACACCAAAGTTTATACCCAGAATAAAACTTTGTTGGGGCCACTGGACTCAAACTTTGTTCCACTGCTTCCGACTAACATGGCTGCCCCCCTGAATAATCTCTCTCTAGTTAAGTGACTTTTACTACCTGTAGTGAGTAAGAAATGCAGGGTCTTTGTTTAAGCCCTGGTTAATATACTCAACTCTATTGATAAATTCTGATTCAGCTATTATTTATGGTACAATAAATCTGTCGGTTTCCGAGGTGTTACAAAACGCCTCTTTGTTTATGAAGGAAAAAGAGTAATTGTCACACTCATTAAAATGCATGCTGCCCACCGTGTTATAATCCTTTGTGGTGAATTAATATTCTACATGTAATGTGGAAGAAATGGAAAATAAAAGAAAATTATAGGCCGGGAAATTGTAGGCCGTTTGCTATGAATCGGCAGCATGCGCTGTTCAGGAATTAATGTGGGATGGGCGGGGCCAAAGTGTGCTTTGCTTGAAGTGACAAAAAAATTATATTGGACGTACCCAGGGGTCATTGCCTGCAGGAGCGCACAGGAGCGGAGCTCCGGCAGTAAAGAGCCCAGGGGGTGGGCACATGCAACAAGCCCCGCCCCCTGCTCCCAGCAGCCCTCAGTCAGAGCAAGAAGCAGCCAGGTAAATTGCAGAGCCCCCCCCCCCGCCTCCCGGTCCAAAACAGTCCAGTGGCACCTTTAAGACCAAGTTTTATTCAGGTACAAGCTCTCCCTCCTCTGCGAGGACAGATCTGCACATCCCCCCCCCCCGATAGCTAAGCAATCCAAAACAGTCCAGTGGAGCCTGAGCAGTGGGTGTTGCCTTCTGACACAAGTGGCACCTTTAAGACCAAGTTTTGTTCAGGTACCAGCTCTCCCTCCTCTGCAAGGACAGATCTGCATTTCCCCCCCCCCCGATAGCTAGCAATCTAAGACAGTCCAGTGGAGCCTGTGCGGTGGGTGTTGCTCCCTCTAAGCTGTGGAGTCTTGTGAGCAAAAATTCTGCTCTGTGAGCTACCGGCACTGAAGTTGTGAGCGAGCGATTGGGCTGCTGCCTAAATCAGTTCGCTCCGGAGCCCTCCTTCCTGAGCGGAGGCAGAAATGTGTGAGCCGGAGGCTAAAAAACTGTGAGCTAGCTCACACTCACTCAGTTTAGAGGGAACACTGGTTGTAACTCCAGGAGATCTCCAGCCACCGCCTGGAAGCTGGCAGCCTTGATAAGATGCTAGGAGCACACACTGTGTGGAGAAAAATGTGTCAGAAGCACTCAAGGGAGCTCTGTCTTGCCAGAAGCTCATACTGGAATAAATGTTGTTGGTCTGTAAGGTGCCCCTGGAGTTCTACTTTGTTCCGCCACGATACACTGACATGGCCATCCCCAGAGGACATTTTGTAGAAAATGGGGTGCAGGAGCTCATTAGCATAACTCATTTGCATATGCCCTACCCCCCTGCCATCACGCGAAGTGTGTCAGAAGGCAATACCCACCGCTCAGGCTCCACTGGACTCTTTTGCATTGCTAGCTATTGGGGGGGACATGCACATCTGTCCTTGCAGAGGAGGGAGAGCTTGTACCTGAATAAAACTTGGTCTTAAAGGTGCCACTGGACTGTTTTGGACCAGGGGACCGGGGGAAGCTCTGCAACTTCCCTGGCTGCTTCTTGCTCCGACTGAGGGCTGCTGGGAGCAGGGGGGGGGCTTGTTGCATGTGCCCGCCCCCTGGGCTCTTTACTGCCGGAGCTCCGCTCCTGTGTGCTCCTGCAGGAAATGACCCCTGGCCGTCCCCCTGGAAATATTCGGGAGGAGACGACTTCCTACATTCACACTACTTTATGTTTGGTTACTGAGCCTGCCTTTGGCAAAAAAGAGATAACTGCGGATTGGATTTTGTGGATCTGTGCTTCTTGAGGTGGTACTTGCACCTGGCATAGCCTTGCCAATCTCCAGGATTTGTTTGTTTGTTTGTTTGATTGATTCAGAAGAAGAAGAAGTAGAGATTGGATTTATATCCCACCCTTCATTACCTGAAGGAGTCTCGGAGCGGCTTACAAACTCCTTTCCCTTCCCCTCCCCACAACAGACACCCTGTGAGGCAGGTGGGGCTGAGAGAGTTCTCCCAAGAACTGCCCTTGAGAGAACAGCTCTGAGAGAGCTTGTGACTGACCCAAGGTCACACCAGCAGCTGCACGTGGAGGAGTGGGGAATCAAACCCGGTTCTCACAGATTAGAGTCTGCGCTCTTAACCACTACACCAAACTGGCGTAGGTCTCCCTCCACTATGCCTACGGTTCAGGGGAAGTGAACAACATCTCCATAAATACATTTACAAATCTGATTAAAACAGTTAAAACAACAGACAAGTTCTATAACTATTCCAGGTGGCACCTAAAGGACCAGTTTATGTCCTTAGTACCCCATGAGGGGAGAGGAGAAATGGAGGTGGCCAGGCTCGCTGGGGGGGGGGGCATTAGAACTGATAGTGCAGAGATCAGTTCCACTGGAGGAAATGGCCACTTTGGAGGATGAACTCTATGGTATACCACAGAGTCCAGGAGAAATGGAAGTCCTAGAGTGGTATCATATCCCAACGGATCTCTCATCTCCAGACGATACAGATCAGTTTCCCTGGAGAAACGGATGCTTTGGAGGGTGGACTCTGTTGGCATTATTCCCCACTGAGATACCTGTCCCCCCCCCCCCGGCGCCACCCAAATCTCTCAGATTTCCCCAGCCTGGAGCCATGGTTTCCAACCTCCAGGTGGCGGCTGGAGATCTCCTGGGATTACAACTGGAGAAAATGGCCCCTCTGGAAGGTGGGTTCTATGGCATTTATACCCTATGCAAGTCCCTCTTCAAGATCTACCCCCAAATCTCCGGAGGTGATATGAACACCATCTTCAAATACTTGAAGGGCTGTCATATAGAGGATCAGGGGTCATTTCCTGCAGGAGCGGACAGTAGCAGAGCTCCGGCAGTAAAGAGCCCAGGGGGCGGGCACATGCAACAAGCCCCGCCCCCTGCTCCCAGCAGCCCTCAGTCAGAGCAGCGCCCCCCTGGCCCAAAGCACTCCAGTGGCACCTTAAAGACCAAGGTTTATTCAGGTACAAGCTTTCCCTCCTCTGCGAGGACAGATCTGCACATTCCCCCCCCCCAACCAGCTAGCAATCCAAAACAGTCCAGTGGAGCCTGAGCGGTGGGTGTTGCCTTCTGACACACTTCCGGTGATGTCAGGGGGTGTGGCATATGCAAATGGGTTATGCTAATGAGCTCCTGCACCTCTTTTTCTACGAAGAGGATGGTGCGGAGTTGTTTTCCGTTGCCCCAGAAGGTTCAACCAGCGGGTTGAAATTAAATCAGAAGAGCTTTCGGCTGAACATTAGGAAGAACTTCCTGACAATTAGAGCAGTTCCTCAGTGGAACAGGCTTCCTCAGGAAGTGAAGAAGAGAAGAAGAGATTGGATTTATACCCCGCCCTTCACTTGGAGTCTCAGAGCGGCTCACAAACTCCTTTCCCTTCCCCTCCCCACCACAGACACCCTGTGAGGGAGGTGGGGCTGAGAGAGCTCTGACACAAACTGCTCTTTCGGGAACAGCTGTGCCAGAGCTTGTGACTGGCCCAAGGTCACATCAGCAGCTGCAAGTGGAGGAGTGGGGAATCAAACCCGGTTCTCCCAGATTAGAGTCCGCACACTTAACCACGACACCAAACTGGCTGGTGCAAACTGAGTGGTGCACTCTCCTCCTTGGGAGGTTTTCAAACAGAGGCTTGATGGCCATCGGACAGCAATGTGGATTCTGTGGACTGAGGCAGAATGTGAGAAGGGAGGGCCGGAAGGGTTGCCTCCGTGCTTAGTTCTCATGGCCCTTCTTACATGTCCAGGGAAATGCTGATTGCCACTTTGGGGTCAGGAAGCCATTTTTCTCCAGGCCAGCTTGGCCAGGGATCCTGGAGGTTTTTTGTCATCTTCTGGGCGTGGAACAGCAGTCACTGCGTGTGTGAGAGGGGGAGGTATTTGTGAATTCCCTGCCTTGTGCAGGGGGTTGGACTAGATGACCCTGGTGGTCCCTTCGCACTCTATGATTCCCAACCTGGAGCTGACAAAGCAAACCCTCCACAACCCCACTGGGGTTTTTTTGACAACCCCAGAGGTTGACATGACCTGTCTTATAAGCCTCCCTTGAAGGGTGGCCATTTGCCTGTTCGGGTTCCCTTTGGTTTCCTCTGTTGCTGTCATTTTATCCATTTGTTTGGTTTGTGTGTGTTTTCTTTTGCATCAGTTTCGTGCCGTTCAGATGCCATATGCCGCCGATGCAGAGAATAACGTTAAAACCTGCATCGATGTAATGGGGGAAATGCAGTGTGAGGAAAACAGAAGACGGCACAAAAATAGAGGCTCGGGTTAGAACCGCACAAGAGTGAAGCAAAAGCAAAAAAAAAAATCCAACAACCACCCAACGTTGTTTTGAAGCTTGAAATCAGAAACACAAAACCATTCAGAGCTCCTTGATGTGCGTTGCCATCGGCTGGGGACGCCGCGCTCCCTTTGCAAACCTTTTTAGGATGTGAGGCTATTGCGCTTGGCTCAGGGACTCCGTTAATAGCACCTTGAGAAAAGACTACAAAGCCTTCCTTCCGCACAACATCAGAAGTCCTGGTGCATTTGCATCGCTTCGTCCTTGGCGAATCTTCCCTCTCCTTGCCCTCCGCAGGAACGTTGGGGGTGGCACGTTCCTTTGGAGCTGGGCTCTGTGAAGCGCCGTAAAGACTGAGGACACTCCATGGACCTGTTTGTGGCTCAGTGGTGGAGCATCTGCTTGGCCTGCAGGAGGTCCCAGATTCAATCCCTGGCATTTCCAGTTAAAGGGGGTGATGGAAAAGACCTCAGCCTGCGACCCCGGGGAGCCCCTGCCAGTCTGAGTCGGCAAGTTGTTGTCGTTCAGTCGCACAGTCGAGTCCGACTCTTCGCGAACCCATGGACCAGATCACGCCAGGCCTTCCTGTCTTCCGCCGTCCTCTGAAGTTTGTTCAACTTCATGTTCGTTGCATCTATGACACTGTCTAACCATCTCATCCTTTGCCGTCCCCGTCTTCGTTGACCTTCAGTCTTTCCCAGCATCAGGGTCTTCTCCAGGGAGTGCTCCCTTCTCATTGGGTGGCCAAAGTATTTGAGCTTCAGCTTCATTATCTGGCCTTCCAGGGAACAGTCAGGGTTGATTTCTTTTAGGATTGACTGATTTGATCTTCTTGCAGTCCAAGGGACTCTCAAGAGTCTTCTCCAGCACCCTAGTTCAGAAGAATCTATTCTTCGGCGCTCGGCCTTCCTTATGGTCCAACTTTCGCAGCCATACATGACTACTGGGAATACCATTGCTTTGACCATGCGGACTTTTGTTGGCAGGGTGATGTCTCTACTTTTTATCATGTTGTTTAGGTTCTTTCCCAGCATCAGGGTCTTCTCCAGTGAGTGCTCCTTTCTCATTTGGGGGCCAAAGTATTTGAGCTTCAGCTTCAGTCCCTGGCCTCAAATCTGACCTTCTGGCCAGACCTGGGCGACCAGTTTGGCTCTGCCCTGGGTGCCTTCTGACCCTGCCCTTTCCTTGCCATGTCAGTCCTGCCAGCTCCTTGTGCCACGGAGAAGGAGGAGGAGGAGGAGGACATTGAATTTATACCCTGCCCTTCACTACCTGAAGGCATCTCAGACGGTATACAATCCCTTCCCCTTCCCCTCCCCACAACAGACACCCTGTGAGGCAGGTGGGACTGAGAGAGCTCTTTCGAGGACTGCTCTTGAGAGAACAGCTCTGAGAGAACTGTGACTGACCTAAGGTCAGGGCTATTTTGGGGCAGGAACGCACAGGAACGGAGTTCCGGCTGGCTCCCGAGTTGGCCACGCCCAGCAGGAAATTAGCATAATAGGCCACACCCAACAGCAGGAACTCATTAGGATTGGCTACATTTGGGGTGTGTGGCCTAACATGCTAAGGAGTTCCTGCTACAAAAAAAGGCCCTGGGTTTTGACAACAAACAAGGTAAACAGAATAACAAGCAAAAGGTGGGTGTGGCTGGATAACCACACTTCTGATAACATGGGGGTGTGGTCTATGTGCTAATGAGCTGTGCTATCAGGGGTGTGGCCCAATATGCTAATGAGTTCCTGTTGTTCGGTGTGGCCTATTAAAGAGCCCTGCTTAAGGTCACACCAGCAGCTGCATGTGGAGGAGTGGGGAAATCAAAGCCACTTCTCCCAGATTAGTGTCCGCACTCCTAGCCACTACACCAAACTGGCTCTCAGGAGGCAAAACAAAACTAGGGCCCCGTTCACATGTGCCGGAATACGTGGGGGGGGAGGCGTGCTACTTGCGGCACTGCAATTAGCCGTGCAGTAATGCAATCAGATGCGTCGGTGGCAACCCACGGTTCCGGCCCTCGGCGTGTGCGCTGCAAGGAAGACGGCCGGAGGGAAAAGCCGTGCCGGCGCAATCACACCAAAGGAGTCCGGAGGCAGCCCACGGCAAACCGTTTGCTACTACCTTCGAGGAGGTATTTTTTTATTGTGCCTTTTCGGCGGCATGCCACAGGTTGGCCACGGGTGTGCTCCACTTGCCAAATGTTGTGATGTGATCGCGCCCGGAAAATCTGCCATCCAATCGTGGCTCTCCCGCGGCAAATTTGCCGTGTGAACGGGGCCCAAAAAAGGCTTACCACAGCGATGGAAAGGAAACGGAAAAGTGCCTGTTCCCCTGCAGAGGGGTATAACTTTCTCTACCCACCCCCCACACCTAGTTCCACATGCGTTCTTCTCAAATGATAACAAGCAAAACCGGGAAAAGATCACAAGTAACAAAGTAACACCATGCCCAGAATGTTTACTGCATACTAATTATTAGAATTTACCATCATATAGCATATGAAATTCCAACAATATAAATTTTGCAAACAATTACTCAACGGTATCGGTTTTCAGTTATTCAAAGCTATAAAGTTTCACATGGAAGCAGCAATGAACGGTTAAAGCTTATAAAAGCTGCCAAAAAGTTTTGGGGGGGAGTTACTCCCAATATTTAATCGTGGACAATATAGCCCAACTACAACATATCAATAGACAGTGGCGATACTATCAGTGACTACACGTGCCTATAGGGCTGCCAAATGCAGCCGGGGGGCGGGGAATCCCCCGTTTCGGAGCCCCGATTCCCGGCGCGCCGGAATCGGGGCCCGGGGGAAACCCCACCCCCGCGTGCGTGTCACCCGGAAATGACGTCGCACGCTGGGGGCGGGGCCACGCGATTTGAGGGGAAAACTCTTTGTTTTCCCCTCAAATCGCGTGGCCCCGCCCCCAGCGTGTGACGTCACTTCCGGGTGATGCGCGCGCACACACACACCCGGGATCGTCCGGGAGCCCCCCGCTCCCGGACGATCCAGATTTCGCAACCCTACGTGCCTAGGATTTTCTGCATGCTTCATAGCCTTCTTCCGGGTCATGAATTATCAAGGGGACCAAAATGCTCCAGAGTAATTATTTTGATAAGCCGCAAAAACGCCGTCCGGTCTCTCATTTGGCAAATCGGTTCCCCGATGAAATTAAATTTTTTACAGCCTGTCTTTCACGCTGAGACGCAAGGCAGATTACGCAAAGTAAGTCAACTGCAGGTGGTCCAGAACGCACCTGCCGGGTTGCTGGCTGGAACATCATGTTCAGCTCCTCTCACTCCAATTCCACGGCCGCTGCTCTGACTACCAATTAGTCTCCGGATCCAATTCAAGGTGTAAACCTTTCAAGCCCTTAACGGTCTGGGACCCTCATAACTACGGGACCACCTCTCCCGTTACAACCCACCCGTGCTCCCTTCGGTCATCCTCCAGGGGCCTCTGGCAGGTGCCTGACCCCAAGATGGCTCGGTTAGCTGTCAGCGGGAGAAGGGAATTCTCAGCTGTGGCCCCTAGACTGTGGGATGCACTGTCAGATGACACCCATGCCCTGACGGACTTGTTCAGTTTCATCAGGGTTGTTGTTGTTCAGTCGCACAGTCGAGTCCGGCTCTTCGCGACCCCATGGACCATCTCCCGCCAGGCCCTCCTGTCTTCTGCCGTCCTCTGAAGTTGGCTCAATTTCATGTTCGTTGCATCTATGACACTGTCTAACCATCTCGTCCTTTGCCGTCCCCGTCCTCTTTGACCTTCAATCTTTCCCAGCATCAGGGTCTTCTCTAGTGAGTGCTCCCTTCTGATTGGGTGGCCAAAGTGTTTGAGCTTCAGTTTCATTATCTGGCCTTCCAGGGAACAGTCAGGGTTGATTTCTTGTAGGATTGACTCACTGGATCTCCTTGCAGCCCAAGGGACTCCCAAGAGTCTTCTCCAGCACCATAGTTCAAAAGCATCTATTCTTCGGCGCTCGGCCTTTCTTATAGTCCAACTCTCGCAGCCATACGTGACTACTGGGAATACCATTGCTTTGACCATGCGGACTTTTGTTGGCAGGGTGATGTCTCTACTTTTTATCATACTGTTTAGGTTCGCAAGGCCAAATTGTTTAGGTCGGCCTGTGGAGGCTGATCCACATGATTGGGCTAGGGTTACCAGTTTCCAGGTCCCGGTGGGGGTCCCCCCAATTTCCGAGGCTTCGTCATACCAGGGATGTTGTGTGGCGACGCTCTGATTTGAGGGCAAAACTGTATGGTTTGAAGCTGGTTTCACCATAGAGTTTTGCCCAAAGCCCAGAGTGTCACAGAGTAACATCCCCGGCATGATGCCATCACTTCCAGCTGATGTCATCATGTCGAGGATGTCCCAGAACGCTCACAAATCTCTCCCACCGGCGCAACAAGGGGACGTGGCAACCCTAGATTGGGCCGTTTTTTATTACGGTGCGGTGATAGCCGTGTATTTTGAGATTTTATATTTGTTATTTGTCTTTATATTGTTTTCGCCTCTCAGTCGCCACGAGACCTTTTGGGTGAGGGGCAACGAAAAAAACGAATAAACAAATAAATAAGGAGGGCAGGGTAGGGTTGCCAGCTTTGGGTTGGGAAATACCTGGAGATTTGGGGGTGGAGCCCGGGGAGGGCAGGGTTTGGGGAGCGGAGGGACCTCAGAGGGGCATAATGCCATAGAGTCCACCCTCCAGAGCAGCCGTTTTCTCCGAGGGAACTGATCTCTGCAGTCTGGAAGTCAACTGTAATAGTAGAAGACTTCCAGGTGCGACCTCAGCGGGGCATAATGCCATAGAGTCCACCCTCCAGAGCAGCCGTTTTCTCGAAGGGAACTGATCTCTGCAGTCTGGAAGTCAACTGTAATAGTAGAAGACTTCCAGGTGCGACCTCAGCGGGGCATAATGCCATAGAGTCCACCCTCTAGAGCAGCCGTTTTCTACGAGGGAACTGATCTCTGCAGTCTGGAAGTCAATTGTAATAGCGGGAGACCTCCAGGTACGACCTGGAGGCTGGCAACCCCATAAAATGCTCGCAATGCCACAGTCTTATTTGGGAAATAGTGGTTTCTCATTGGGGGAAACTTGAGCTTTTTGGAACTGCCAAGGAGCTGCAATTGGTACCAGGGAGACAGATTATCCTTTTATTTTTACAAAACAGATCCTTTTCACACTTAGTACTGCCAAGACAAGTGTCCCCCAGTCTATAATTATGCATTTAATTTTTCCTACCTAAATGCCGAACTTTACATTTATCTGCGTTGAAATTCATTTTATTTCTTTTAGCCCAGTTTTCCAGCCTGTCAAGATCATCCTGTATCCTGACTCTGTCTTCTGCAGTATTTGCTACCCCTCCCAATTTAGTCTCATCTGCAAATGTAATAAGCATTCCCTCTGTCCCTTCATCCAAATCATTGATAAAGACGTTGAACAAAACGGGTCCCAGGACAGATCCTTGAGGCGCTCCACTGGTCACTCCTCCCCAAGAGGAAGAGGAACCATTAAATTTATACCCCACCTCTCTGTCCTCATGGAGGCCACCAAATAGATTATACATAATCAAATCACATTTTAGCACGATTAAAACCAAGCAGTTGTCTGGAGAGCCAGAGTGATAGTGAGGGATCTCCATGTGCCACCTGGAGACTGGCAACTCTATGAGTGGGACATCCAGTGAACAAAGCCCGAGGGTCTGGATTGTAGAACCTCTGAAAAAACGGAGGTGAAACAAAGCATAAGCGTTGGAACATGACATGTGAAATGATGCAGAAATTACACGGTGGGAGCAGAATCCCCGCAACAGACAGTAAGTATTGTACACAGCCGTAGACTCCGCAGTTACTACGCCTTGATCAAAGCTTCTTTTTGAACCGTTTCATTACAGCACAGACCTGATTTTGTAAAGATTACAAGATTATGCATGGGAAAGAGCAGGTAGAGAAAGAGCTACTTTTCTCCCTTTCTCACAGTACAAGAACTCATGGGCACTCAATGAAACTGCTGAGCGGTCGGGTTAGAACGGATAAAGGAAGTCCTTCTTCACCCAAAGAGTGATTAACACTTGGAATTCACTGCCACAGGAAGTGGTGGCGGCTACAAGCATGGACGGCTTCAAGAGGGAATTAGATAAGCATATGGAGCAGAGGTCCATCAGTGGCTATTAGCCACAAGGTATAGATAGGGACTCTGGGGCAAGTGATGCTCTGTCTTCTTGGTGCTTGGGGGGGGGGGTCAACGGGAGGGCTTCTA